>NC_064303.1:99103382-99303318 GCF_023373825.1 Bactrocera dorsalis
TAAAAAAAAACACAGAAATAACAATTGAAGGCAGTAGCCAGAACTCAACTGCTCTCAAACGGGTTCATTGCAAATTTCTGTTGCTAATTTCCAAATTTTTTCCACAGCTATTTAATTTAATTAGCACTTCTTTTGTTCAACTTTTTTACAAATAATAATAAAGAATTCACTCTGCAATAAGTTTGGCAATAAATAAATAAAATTTAAAGCGCAAATTCAACTAGTTAACCGAGTATGAAGTAGCTGTCAAGCAACCACACGCTTGCGTTCAGTTTAATGCTCGACTAACTCGCTCTTGCGCACTTCATTGACGCTCGCGGCAGGTGATCCACACCATGTCAATCTTTATTGCTGCTTAGCACTTCCTTTTACCAGTAACAAGTGTTCTTTCTAATTCGAAAATTCTAAATAGTCAGATCATCCTCAAGATCAGTTATCTTCACTGGCAATTAGACGTTTTTATTGTTGCACTTTGTGCCTTATTCCTTTTGTTTTGCTAGCGTTAAACATTTTTAGTAGCTACATTAGCATCAGTTGCGGACATTTTGTCATTGGAAGCAGCTTGGAAATGTGTTTTCCGTAACTAGTGGTATTGCTTTTGTTGCGCTAAATAGTATTCGCCAATTTTTGGGTGATCAAGGTGAATGATCGCTAAGAATTAGTCGTTTGCTGCTGAAATTAGTGATGAAATTGCCAATGGTGGTGAGAAATTATTTTCAGTGATTTTAGTTTTCTGACAGCCGGAAGTATATGTATATTAAGTTTGTCAGAAAGCTTATAACTACCAGAAGGAAACGTTGGAGACCATATAAGATATTGTATATCTATAAATTACGAACGTTATGTTCGGAGTCTCTTAGTTTTCGAGATGTCGATCTGAAATTTTACACACCTTCTTTTATTCGCAAAAAAACACTTATTTGTCGAAATCGCCGATATCGGACCACTACAGCATACAGCTGTCATACAAACTGACCGCTCAAAATCAAGTTCTTTTATAGAAAACTCTTTTATTTGACAAAATATCTTCACGAAACTTGGCAGACATTATTACACAATATATCGCCGTATTCTCCGAAGAAATTGTTCAGATCGGACTACTAAAGCAAATAGCTGACATACAAACTGAGCGCAGAAAATCAAGTTCTTATAAGGAAAACTTTTCATTTGACGAAATATCTTGACGAATTTGGCACAAATTATTTTCCAAAGCAAGGCTAAAATCTGCGTAAAAATCGTTCAGATTGAGCTACTATAGCTTATAGTTGCCATACAAACTGATCGTCCAAAATCAAGTTCTTGCATGGAAAACTTTTTTATTGGACAAGATATCTTGATGAAATTTGGCACAGCTTATTCTCTAAGGCAATGCTACAATATACGAATAAATTGTGCAGATCGAATATCTATAACATATAGTTGCCATACAAAATGCACCTGTAATACCATTAACGGTGCCACTGAATTTAAAGTTGTTCCTGCTTTTTCTCATAAAAGCTCATTTCTATAAAACACACTACATTATTAGCTTGTTTAAGCCTATACAGCTACTTTTTCATACACTGTATAGTGTTGCGATACCTTTAGCGTGTTAACTAACAGCTAGCGCGTATGCACACCTCATTAGCCTGTCATATTTCTATATTCCAAATACTATATGACGCATTACTATACATATAAGTATGCAAATCCGAAGTGATCTATTAGCAAGGTCTAACTGCATTTTACATATGTAAGTATATATATAAATATGCTACAATTATGCGACCAAAACAATACTGCACATTTTGCATGCAACAAACGGCCTCTATAGGACGTTTTAGTATTCCTATTTCTATTCATATTCATACATATTTGTATTTATAGTTATAATTGAAGCAATTTTGCTGACTTTGTAAATGTGTGATAATGTACAATAAAAATGCAATTAGTTCACTTTAACATATTTCAAATGCAAATGCATAATTTTGCTATGCATCAAGGCATACAAAGTATGTACCTACAAATACGTTTATATACATATGTATGTATATGCATATAATACTCATAAGAGTGAATTAACTAAGTTTGATTGAATGATTAAATAGTGCCGGCGGACCTTTGTGTGATGGAGTAGGTCGCAAAGCAGCGTTATATTGCACAAATAAACATATAACTATAAATATGCATAGTTATAAGTATGTATGTATAAACGCAAATGAACGCAATAAAAATGTGAGACAGTTTGAGTGATCATATAAGTGAAATAAGTCGCGCAATGGCAATGATATTTCATTTTTGCATATTTTAGTGTTTAAAGTGGCATGAAAAATATGTATATGGTAAAGGCAAGTACTAAAAATTTAAAAAATTAAACAAAAAAATTAAAACTAAATAAAAATTAAAATTAAAAAAAAATTAAATTAAAAAAAATTAAAATTAATAAATTTAATAAAATAAAATTAAATAAAAAAAATATAAATTAAAAAAATTAATAAAAATTTAAATTTATAAAAAATAAATAAGTAAATAAAAATAAAAAAAAATTAACAAATGTAAAAAAATTAATATTTAAAATTTTTTAAATAAAATTTATAATATTATTATTCAAAACTCATTTTTTTTACCGAATTTTTAATTTTAATTTATTCTTTTTCTCTATCTTAACATTTTCATTTTACCACAAGCATCACTACAATATAATAGAATCTAATTTGTCAAAACCTAGTGTTTATTCAGCTGTTAAGCAAACAACAACCATCGATTTATCTGCAGATTTAGTAGAAGCAAAAAATTTATATATGTATATTTATTTTGATTTATTAATGAATAAATAATTTTACCCCACATTAAATGAGCGATGTTTAACTTTTTGTGCATTTTCTTATTATTTTCTTTTACTTCGATGATATTGTTTTGCATGGCATTTATTTTTGCATGTTTTGCTCTCAGTGCAGCAAGCGTATGCAGCGAAAATTAAAATGTTACAAGTAAGAAAAATTTTAATTTTTAAAATATAAGCATTTTAATAGAAAAAATGTCTTGTTCAGTGAAAAATTGGCTTGCAGTAAATTTATAGCTGATCAAATATGTGTGAATGTGTATGAGAGCAGTGAAAAATAGGATTCCAACAACGAAAGAAATAAAAGATAGCTATGCATGGTTATTTTGCAGTTTAAAAGATTTTTGAGAATTTTATTTTACAAATATATTTACATATTTAGCATTATATTTATATATGTACATATGAATTATTAATACATTTTATATAACTATTTTCATATTGATTCCTAAAAATTTAGTTGTTTATATTTAAATATATTTTTCATAAGTAGACTTTTGAGAGTGTTTATGAAAACTAAAATGGAAATATATCAAAAAAGTATTATTACTTTTATTATATTGAGTATAAAGTTTATATTTAAACTTTGTCAATAAAGCAAGAAAAATGCAAAAACACACTAACTTATGTAAAGAAGACAAATTATAAATAGGTAAATTGATTTGAAAAAACTAGCATTGAAGTTAAAATAAAGTGAACTACTAAATTCACAAAACAAGCGCACAACAATAAAATAACTACATACATATGTAAATAATGACTGCTACTTAACAAATTTGGAACGTGAGATCCACTTTCACAAGCCAAAACAATTTGTATGCGAAATTGTTGATAGCAAGCAAATGTGACTAACGACAAAATGTAATTATGTGTAAGTGTATTTAATAACACAATGCAGAATACGTGTAAATATACATTTACCTTTAAAATATATGTACATACATATGTATATATTTACAATATACGCTATTTATTATCTACATACACTTTGTAAATTTGTTGATATCTTGCTGAACTCTAACAATTTTATCTTAATTTAATTATTGCCCAAATGTGCTTTAAACGGCATTTAGTTGGCCATTAATGGCAATAAAATTCAAAAATTAAAATCAAATAGCTTTCGCAGAATTTAATGTTTAAAAAGTTGGCCAATTTAAATAAAATGAATGTGCGAGTTAAATAATTAACTGTTGAAGCAATAGTCATTTGTTTAATTTTTCTCCACTTTTTTATTTTTTTTTTTATATGGTAACAATTTTTTTCACTTTTTTTATTTTTTTTTTATAATTTTTTTTTGTATAGTAACAATTTTTTTGTATAGTATATATGTATTTAGGAGTTTTTTTTTTAATTTCTTAAACATTTTTTTATTTCATTCAACTTTTTGATTTACCCCTTTGGATTTATACAGTAACTAGTGCATGTACAAACTGTCATTGCATAGCATGACTAATTATTTGCTTGACATACGTACATACATACATACATTCCTATACATTCCTATATCTAGATCAGCTAAATTGCAGATCTACATGTTTTCGATGAGCCATCATATGTGTGACGGACAATAAAATAATTAAATGATTATTTGCTAATCCTTGCATTGACAATATAAATGTTTTAAAAGCAGCAATAAACTACGTACATATGTACATATATGTATGTATATAAAGATAAAATATCTATCTACTTACATACATATACATATGTATGTATGTACATAAAATTGTTATATGCTCGCAATTTAAAGTAGATAATTACTTAAGTGGCGCTACTTTACTCAATATCAACGGCATAAACTCATAACACAAGTAAGCAGAGAAAATGCTAACACTTGCAGTCTGTGAGAATCACCAATTAATACTTCAAATACGAATAAAAAACATTAGTCACAAATATATTTTAATTTCCACGTGCAGAAATGTGCTACACGAATATATAAAGATATTCCCCTACATATTTACTCAACCGCCACATTTTCTACGCTCTCATCACATTCGGACTCATAAATTCGTTTGCGCTTAAGCCATGCGTAACAGCGCTATGTACGCTTCAATATATGCCTGCATGTATTTACATATTGGCGAGTACGAACGCAGCAACCCAAGCCAGCCAGCCAGTAGTGCTGCATAGGCACAGCGCAGCCGAGCAGCTCAACCAACCAACGTTAACGAAATCGACGAAGTCGACGCACAGCACCACCAACGAGTAAACGTGCTCGCCGTTGACCGTTAAACGAATGCACATAATTTTTCTTGTCATACGTTGGCACATTAATTTAATATTTCCTCATGTTAATTTCGATTTGGCCCACCTTCGCGTCGCAAATTTTCTCTAACAACGAGCTCACATTTGATTCTGTTTGTATACATGTGTTTGTATGTGCGTCTGTTCTTAAATATCTACAATTTGCATGGATTTGGCGTAAATATGAAATAAATTTCGAAGAAGACAAATTGTGCCGAAGAGCAAAAGTAGCGGATTTTTTAATAAATAAATTTGTATGTATCATAGGAATGTATATGTATGTATGTATATATTTCCAAACGAATATTATGAGTTCAATTTGTGCCCGAATCAGATCATGTAAACTGCACGGCATGATTGCATTGGCTCAGAGTCCTAACTTGAAGGTGCTAATAAATTTTTGCCTTAAAAACGTGAAAAATAGTTTTTTGTTGGTCCAGGTTCAACTTGAGTAGCTGGTATACTTGTACATATAATGTATTTTGCTGTCATATACAATTAAAAAGCAAAATTAGAAATGAAAAGTGGTACCTTTCTGAATATTCTCTATATATGTATGTACATACATACATATATGTATATGTATGCGTATCTATATATTTCAAATATAATATGTTTTATGTATGTACATATAGTATATCACTTCAAATAGAGATTTTGCTATTTTTCTTTGCTCTTATTGCTCTTGTTAGCTTAGCGGCACCCACGTCACGACCGGACTCAGTCAGATTGGCTGCTGTCGAAACACAGATAACATTAATATTTTTTATGACACAAAACAATTGGCAAGCTATATACTCATTCATATAAACAAATGCTTAGCAATGTTTGGGCATTATATTTAAGCTTTAAATTTATTGTGCGCTGCTTTTCACTTGCTAAATAAATAACTATATTTCATATTTTGTTTTGCCAGTAAATAAGTAGTGGCAGATAATTTAGTTAAGTAATTTTTCACTGTATTTATATACTTTTTTAGACACGTGAGTTTCACATATTTTTTTTAAATAATTTTTTTAATGTTGTCAGAACTTTTTAAAATGATTTTGTATAAATTAATATTTTCTACATTTTATTTTTAAATAAGTTTAAGAAATTTTTAAAAGTTTTAATAATTATTTATAAATTTTAATTATTAAAAAAAATAAACAAATTAAAGAAATTTTTGCTTTTTACATATTATTAAATTTTATTGAAAAAATAATCTTTAGAATTTTTAGATAATTTGTACAATTAAAAAAAATTAATTATTTTTAAAATATACTAATGAATTTTCACATATACATATTTATAAATAGTTAAATAAGAAGCAAGTACCAAAATTTTTAAAATTAAGTTTTACAAATTAAACATTTTTTTTAATTTTACATTTATATATGATTTATAATTTTTTAGTACTTGACAAAAAAAACTATTTTTAACGCTTTTCAGCAATTTAGCGATAGAACTACTTTCCAAAAATAAATATTTTTTTCAGTTATGCAAAAAATACAAACACATAAAAAATAATAAAAAAAAGTACTGGCATTCAATTGTTTCTTTAACTGCTTTTTAAGTTCTTTTAAGTCAAAATAATTTTAAATATGCACATATTTAAGCACTTTTAATCAAAGAAATATTTCCATTTCCTCAGTTTTAAAGAAAAAACAAAAATAATACTTTATTAATGCCAAAAACTTAAACCATAAATAAAAATTCACACAATTTAATTGAAATTCTTGCATATATGTATGTGTATTTACGTACATATCTATTCAAATTTAAGCGCACCAAAATAAATAAAAAATGTTAATCAATACGCAAACACACTCTTGTGTATATGTGTATGTAAGTACAGCTCCGCATTTTAGTGCTACCTTTGCACAAATGTACAAACTGTCGCAGAAAATCAATATGGTAAACTTGTAAGCCGCATTTTATATACATACATATATGATGATGATATGTATGCATGTACTTACATACATCCGTTTTTGATAACCCCATTGGAAATATTCTGCATATTTTATTAATATGGTTCAACACAAACTAACCCCATGCGGCATACATTATTACAAACAAAAAAACAACAAGAAATTAAGCATGCAAAGGTATATCTGCAATTTTAACGCGATCGTATTTACAGATATTCCCTTTATGCATAACACACGGCATATACACACATATGTACATATACATATCTCTATGTGGTGTACATTGAACAGTTACCTATCCATATGCGCATAAAATACATATAAAAAGCGTATATATACAATAAAACAGAATATTTGAATAAGAAAATAAAGATTAAATTAATTTCATTTCATTTTCATTCGTAATTTCCATTTCGTTTTTTAAATACATAAGTCAAATTAATGCGTATGATTCGCATGAAAATAAAAATAAATTCAATTAAACATACGCAAATATGCATGTATGTACATATGTATAATTAAATTCCCGAGGGTGCACAGAGCAGCCTCTGACACCAAACCGAATAATCAGCGAGTAAGCATATAAAAAATGCATATAATAAAACAACAGCCTATCACAGCCTATGTATGGCGTAAACAGTACACTGCCTATGTAACAGTGCAGAGTAATGATTTGCTGTTGTAGGCAAAGAGAGTTAATCAGAGTGAAGTGAATGGACTTCAATTGAGTTGGGTGGAGAATTAATTGAAAGTGATTGAAGACGAAGTGCATATTTATGCATAAATAAAAGAAAATTATTTACAATTTTGCAACAAAATGCATATGAAAGAATTACAGTGAAGGATTATTTTTAGTATTAACAGTATAAGGTTCAGCTTTAACAGGAAGTTGTTATAGCAGGCATCAATATTATTTTTGATTTAGCGAAAGTGTTTATAAGAGGCTGATTACAAATGAAAAGTCATTAAATTATTTTTTTAATGTTTTTGAATTTTCTTTTATTTACTTTTTTCTTTATTTTAAGTTTTTTACTTTTATATTTTTTATTATTTATGTATTTAACTTTTTATATTTTTATTTAACTGGTTGATTTTATTATTTTTCCCTTTCACCAAATAAACCCACAAATTACACAAAATTTTACGAAATTGAAAATTTTAAATGCTATAATAAAAGCTGCGTGATACATTTGTATCTTCATGTATGCATACATTAATGTGCAATAAAAATTCACAATTAAATATTTTTAATAACACAAGTTTCATATTTGTTTACAGAATAAACTATATTAAAATTTTGATTGCGCGAGCATGCGAAAAACTTAGCAATTTCTCAATTGTCTGCGTTGCATGAATTTGTTTTCATAAAAGGGAGAAAAAACAAACACAACAGCTACATTGATACTAATTTAAGTGTATATGTATACGTAAATGCATATATACATTTAAGTTTACAATCTTGCTTTTGTGTTACAAAAATACTTAAGAACGCTACATGAAAATTGAAATTTAGAACTTTTTGATATTTTTTCAGAAAAATTAAGATTTTTGAGAATAAATTTGTAACTATAAAATATAATAGTAAATAATAAAATATTATAGTGTTTACTAAAAGTGATGACATCATCTTTAAAATAACCTTTAGTCGACATGAAGTTGCAGCAATTTAAGTTGAAAATAATTTGATCAAAAATGGTTTACAGTAATGCTTTATTTTGAAGTAGAAAATTAGTTCATGCTAATATTTTTTGTTGTTAAAAACGATATATCTATGTATGTGTGTGCTCAATTAAATGCTCCAACAAATTTATGTTTTATTAAATCCTGCTGATTTTCTACGTTAAACGCTTTTCTTTAATTAACCACAAATCAAATATAAATCGCTTTGGGATTATTTTTCAAAAATTCGCTGCTTTCACTACAATCATAATTAACACGCTGATTTGCGGCGGCAGAAAATATATATTATGAATATACATACATATGATATACATATGTACGTTTGTATATAAGAACGGCAGACGGCAATAATCAATTTGAATAAAAAATATATAAATAAAATTAAATTTAAAAAAATTAATAAAATAGAATTTAAAAAAATTAATAAAAATAATAAAAATAAAATGGGAAAAAATATTTAAAAAAATTTAAAATAAAAAAAACATTTAGGTAGCTCCATTTGTTTAAATTTTCCATACTCAATTTTGAATTATATGTTTCTCCCCTTTGTGTTTAGGTGCGAACACGCTAGCATGTTTAACCAAATAAATAATGAATTAAAATTTAATAAACACATTAAAAATGAAAATAGCTAAAGCGCAGCAGGGATCACTTATTCAAATTGTTTGAGAAATGATTGTTTAGACAGGAATACATACATACATATGTACATGTTGGTAAGAAAATTTTGAATAAGATTTTGTTTATATACATACATACATACATATGCATATGTATATTCATATACAGATATGTATATCTTTGCTATGTGCATGTAGCGAAGCAAATAATTATCGTAATTATTATTTCAAGAAGCTTAAAAAATAATATTTATTTATACTGCTTGTAACAATAACTTAAATCATTCTTTTTTTACATTAAAATTGAAAATTTTTAAGAAAATTAAACTTTAATTTAAAATTTTATTTAAATCAAAAAAAAAGGAAATACAAAAAAAATTAAAGTAGTAAAATAATAAAAACAAATTAATAAATAATATTTCTACATGTTAATTAATTTAAATTATAATTTTTTATTTAATAATTTTTTTTTTTAATTATAAAATCTGTTAATTAATAAAAAATATAAATATATTAATTAGTTAAAATTATTTTTTTAATTTAATTAAATTTTTTTTAAATTATTTTACTATTTTAATGTTTTAATTTAAGTTTTTAAATGAAACAATTGCTAATAATTAAAAAAAAATACAAACTGTTATTATTTATTATAAGTTTTCTAAAAACTTCAATGAGCGCTAGTGCGCTAACTTTTTAAAACCCACAATTATGGTGTTTTTAGCAACTGATATTGTTTTTGTTGTTGTACTTTTTCTTACAAACTTAATATAAATTATAATTAAATAATTAAAATCCTACGCGGTGCCATATTTAGCCATAAACACATAAAGAACTACATGCAGAGAGGCACACACACACACATGCATACATACATATATGGTGTTGTATAAATTTCAAGCGCATAATTAATATTAATAATAGCAAACTAAATATTTATAAAGCCAACAAAGTGTGTTGCCAATCAATGTTTGCCGCGCCGCACAGCGCGACATTGCTGCTTTATTGCAATAGCACACACACACCCATACACACGCACGCAGAAAATTGTAGTGCAAAGTTGTTGTTGTTGCGGTTCTGGGTTTATTTGGTTTGTTTCGTGCTACAGATTTGACTTGTTGCCCTTATTGTTGTGCTCAATGTTGTGGCTATTTGTTCTTGCTGCTTGCTATTGTTGTTGATGTGGTTTTTGTTGTTCTTGTTATTCCTCACTGTTGTTTGTATAGTTGCAATTGCCGCGCCACTTGTGCCTTTCTTGTCCGCATCCATTTTTAGACACGATCTTTCTGTATCATTTAAAACGCTTAGTTTTCGACGTCTGGCGCACAGCAAGCCAGCGGCTATAATAGATGCATACATACATACATACATGTATTAAATTATCTCTGCGTGTGTATGAGTGTGTGCGTGCATGAACTTGCATTATAGATTTGGTTGTGTGATTTTGTGAAATGTATGCAACTTGAAATGCGTTTTTTGAACTCATCATCATCATCTTCATCAGCCTCATCGGCTGTGCATCAACTTCACCATCAGCGGCAGCAATCTGACGTGGTAGCCAAAAAAGCAGAAGCGTCTTAGTAAATAGTAGATCGAAATAAATTGTTTGGCGCTCAAAATGTTTGAGTTACTTAAATGCAGGCAAGCCGACATACAGACATACACATGCATTTCAGTTTATACTTATATATGTACTTATGTATGTATGTGCATAGATTTGTATTTATGCTGCTTGTATCGAGATGTAGGTATGTGTGTCTCGCATGCCGCGTAAATTTATTTTTAGTCGCGTGGAGTTTTTAGTTTAGTCGCTGTTGGTTGCAACTGTTGTTGTTTTTAGTGCATATTATCAGCTGTAGCGATTAATTAAAGCATATGAGGCAAACAGTGGTCGCTAAAAGGCTCATAATTCATCGTGCGGCTCTTAAAGCAGCACAAGAGCGGATATGAGAGGGTATGAGCGGGCATTGGTGGAGTAGAAAAATTTGTATTATATATATTTATGTATGTATGTAAGTATTAAAATGTGGCAAATATATTTGTCTGCGTTATTTACAGTTAATTTCAACAAAACGACGAAATAGGATCTTAATTTCAGAAAGTTTGGTTGCGTTCATTACTATTTTAACGGGTTTTTAATTAAAGTACTGTTTGAAAACTTTAGTTTACAGTTAACTTCAATGATGTGGCACGAATATATGCAAATCTGTGCTATAAAATATGGGAATAAAGCTGATGGCCCTATTGTTTTTTCCATCACTGTATATATAATTTTCACAGTAAACTGTATTGTGTTTCTAATTTAAATTTCTTTAAATTTTTCACACGGCCTCTGCTCTCAAAAAAGCTGGTCATTTGTCCGAAACACCGATATCGGAGCTCTATTTTCTAGAGCTTTCATACAAACTGAAGGATCAAAATCGAGTCTTTGTAAGGAAAACTTTTTTATTTGAAGACATATCTTCACGAAATTTGGTCCGGGTTATGGCTTAAGGCGGTTACGCAATCTTTGAAGAAATTGTTCAGATTGCATCACTATAGCTTATAGCTGCCATACAAGCTGAAGGACGAAAACCAAGCTCTTGTATGAAAAACTTTTTTATTTGACATGACATCTTCACGAAATTTGGCACAGATTATTTTCAAAGGTCAAGCTGCAGTTTCTGATGAAATTGTTCGGATCGGTTCACTCTAGCAAATAGCTATCAAACAAACTGCTTTTTCAAAATCAATATAAAGTTATTTTTGTACCCTTTTGTGCTATAAGAAATGCATCTGTGAAGGGTATTCTTCAGTGTAGCCGAAGTTAATATTTTTTTTTATTTATATGCTTTTATATATATTCTTTGTGTATGTTTATTGTTGTTTTTTGTATTTTTTTCCAATTTCTGCGGAATAAATAAAGCCTGCACGCGCATTGCTAATGCGTGGGTTGCCATTTATATTTTATGTTCTTCTGTACGCCATTAAATATTTAAATAAAGCTGATTTTATTGTGGGTTATTTTTTCTTTTTATTTATTATTCTTTCTATTTATCTATTTTCAACCATTTTCTGCTTTGTTTTTAACTTGCTTTTCATTTCCCATAAGCTTCCTGTCTTGCCGTGTTATAATGGTGACGTAGAACAGTAGAAAATATGTTTTGATTAGCAGAAAAATAAACTCAGAGCCCGGAAACTTATATATTTGACATACAAATTTTCGTATGAAAATATATGGGTTGTCAAGCGGACTTTTTAGACTAGTATTACTTCCTTAAAATTTAGTAAAAAGCTGCTGAAGACCGTCAAAAATAATATTGTATAACTTAAGTTCGGTTATACTGGCTGGCTGTTAGGCCATACATACATCTATATTATTATATAATTTTCATTACAATTTTTTATATTATTATTTAATTTTTTTTACATTGTTATCTAAATTTTTTTAAATCATTGTTTAATTTTTTTAATTTTTACTTAATTTTTTTAAATTATAGTTTAATTTTTTTTAACTATTGTTTAATTTTTTTAATTAATAGATACTTAATTTTTTTTAATTATTATTTAAATTTTTTTAAATTATTGTTTAATTTTTTTAATTATGGTTTAGATTTCTTTTGATTATTATTTCATTTTTTTTATTATTTTTAAAATTTTTACAAATTATTATTATTTTTTAATATTATTTTTCAAGTTTTTTATTTTAAGCAGCAAAATATGAACATTTAAGTAAAAACGGTTACCCATAGACTTTATTAAACAAGTTTACAATTTGAAATAGATTAAACTATACAATAATATAACTGCCTTTTCCATATAAAATTATTGAGTTTTTTTAAGATGTAATCCGAAAAATTATTTTTTCTTCACAATTTCTTCGGTTATCTTATAAAAATGTATAATTTTTTAGCCTTTTGTTCAGAAATCGGTTTATAAAGAACGTATAATATATACATACAACACATTATAAATAAAATTATCTATACATAAGCACAAAAAACCTCATAACAGCCATAAACTAGCTTCGCTAATTATAACTATTACCACAAATTTTATTCATATTTACTGATAACTATTCAAAATTGCCACATTTCCGACATTTTGTTTATAATAACCATAATTTTTTGCTTACGTCAAAGCATATTTTTGAACTATAACAAATATAAACTATCAAAGCGCATTTTAAGCCAGCGCAAAGGCTTTTAGTTTTGATTAAAGCTGATAAAAGAAGTCGCTTAAAAAGCCATAAGCAACTAAAAAAAACTATCTATGTGTCATAAAAATTCAAATTTTCATATACGCGCTTATACACGCGCTTTTGAAAACACACACGCCCAAAACGAAACAAAAGCAATAGGTATGTACTATCTTATACACACAACAATATGAATACACGCAACAACATACATAAAAACACACATAATATATTTTTAATTATTTATTAATTCAATTTTGTTGCTTTATTATGGATTATTATTAAGCGCTAAACCGAATTTTATGATTAATCAAACGAGCAAAAGTTGAATAAAATTTCGGCAGCAACAATAAGTCCGAAAAAAGTGTCACCAGCAGTTTGAGTACACAAACCGGCAGTTGAGTAGCCATTGAAGACGAGCACCAAATGGGCATAATAAGCAACCAACAATCGCGCACCAATCGACTGCAGAGCGTCAGATCGCATCTACCGGTTCACTTCAGTTGAAAAATACAACAAAACACATACATATATGTGTATTTCTCATGCAGCCTCTAGCTTATTTTCCTCAACTTCGGCTTCTTCAACAATTTTTGTCTGTCATTTGCGCTTTTTTCTTTTATTTTTTCTTTAATATTCGCTATTTAAATGCCTGTGCGCCCAAAGTAGTTTCACATATATATAATTTTTTAATTGATTTTGAAAGCAAAATTTGCATACAAAAATATTAGGTGTGTTGGTTTGGCGGCTACCTATCATATTAATTCATTTACTCGTATGCATGGACATGTGAATGTGTGTAAATATGTTTATTTATTTATATATTTGTAGATTTTCGCTTATAAAATTTTTATGTCATAAAATATTTAACTTTTTGTTATTTTCTTTTCATTTTTCTTAGCTCTGGCAGTGTCCGCTTTTGCCAATTTTAGCGTTAATATTTTTCGAATTGTCTCAATGGCTTTTAAGGCGTTTTTAATTAAGTTTTACAGCAAATTGAAATGCATATTTATGTGTTTGCGTTGCGTTTTTGTGTTTTCGTTTTTTGTAATTATGTATGGGCGCGCGTAGGTGTAGGGACATAATGCAATTAAATTAATTTGTAAATATGAAATTGATTGTTTTAAGTAGATTTGAACATAAATTGACTCGGAAAACTATCGAAATAATCAATAGATTGTTGCATCTCCAGTGATACCAATCACATTATGCCATACCATATAGTCTTAGAAATGTGAGATTTAACCAAAAAAATTAAATTCGGGGAAGTTGAAAAAAGTTACATCTGTTCAAAAATGAGTGAAAATGATGAAGAAATTCGCTATCTTTTGAAACATTTGTTTAAAAAAAGGAAGAAAGCCATGCTAGTTGCCAATGAAATTTGTGAAGTTTAAGGAGATGATGCTGTATCAGTTCGTGTAGCACAACAATGGTTTGCTCGCCCCGTTTTGAAAATTTCGAAATTTCGATTTACACTGCTGAAACAATGTCTCTAGCTAAAAAATGACAAAAAGTGGTCGACCAAAATGGTACACATTTGTTTATTCATTTATTATTCTAAATAAAAAAAAAATATGTTGAAGTTTGATTAGAAATACGAAAAGTCTTTTTCGACTACCCAATATTAACTGATAAGCAAAATTTTTTCAAGTAAAAGGTTTAAAATATTAAAAATACAAATAAAAAAAAAAAACATATTCTACATATTATTCCACTCTAAACTCACTGAAAGAAAAAACACAAAAAAAAATATTAAACAATTTTTATTTTACAAAATGTAAATATTTAAAAAAAATAATACTATGTTCATTATTTTTATATAAATGAAAGTGTAAAGAGTTTGAAAATGAGGAATTTCAACATTTTAAATGGAAATTTTATAAATTTTTACCAAAAAGTAAAAATGTTCAAAAAAACCGACGGCAAAAAATGTGTTGGCGACAAAACTAAAGTAGCTCTTATTAAGCATATTGTGTATTGTATACATAAGCTTAAAAAATATATGAAACTTATTTAAGTAAAATTTCACAAATCGATTCTGTATTGAAATTTTAAACTTTCTGAATTAAACAAATAAATATTTTTTAAAATAAATTTACTAACTTCAAAAAATATTCGAAAGTAAAAATATTTTTAAAGACAAATTTCATAACTTACAAAAAAAAATTATTCGAAATAAGTATTTTTTTTAAGATAAATTTCCTAACTTAAAACAAAAAATATTCGAACTAAAAAGTTTTTAAAGATAAATTTCCTAACTTAAAAAAAATTATTCGAAACAAACTCGAATGTTGTATGACCACTTTTAAATAACTCAAAGCTTTTTTATAAAGTCTAGTAAATCCTATATCATCTTCATACAGAAATCAAGCAATTTAGTATGAAAAAGATGAAGCGTCCTATTATTCGGGATTAAAGTTAAAAATATTGACTTCCCTAGCAGTTTATAAAAATGTATGTATGTACATATATGTATATGCGCATTAGAGAGGGTAAAAAAAAATCGATTATTTTGCACTTGGTTCTCTGAAAATTTGGTTGATAGACACTTCGAAGAAAGGTTCTCCAAGTTTGAACTCTTAGTTGTAACGGGAATGTGCTTCGCCTAACGGTTTTCTATATTTTCTTATCGCAGCCAACTCCTCGAAAAAATATTTCGTTTTGTGGATTTTGTAGTATATTGAATGCTCTTCATAAAAGGTATATAATGATTTTTTCGTGAATTTGATTATTTTGGTTTGAAAATATGATTTACAGACACCTCGAAGAAAGGCTCTTCAACTATGAGCTCTAAATTGTCGCGGGATGGTCCTTCGCCTAACGGTTTTCGATTATTTTCTTACTAACTAACCTCTTTAAAAAATTTCTATAACGAGTTTTTCATAAAATTGATTTTTTTTTTATTTTTTTCAAAAAAAAAGTCTATACCATTTTTTTGATTATTCAAAATGTTTTTCTTATGAATTTTATAACTCAAAGAAAACAATGTTTGTGTTTAAAAGAATATGGCACATATTTCAGACACCGAAACTATTATTATTTTATTTAAACTATATTTATTGAATATAATTATAAGACCGCTTCCATGAAAAGAATTTCCTTAGAACTG
The DNA here is from genome assembly GCF_023373825.1 of Bactrocera dorsalis. Classification (NCBI taxonomy): domain Eukaryota; kingdom Metazoa; phylum Arthropoda; class Insecta; order Diptera; family Tephritidae; genus Bactrocera; species Bactrocera dorsalis. The sequence continues at coordinate 99,119,947 of NC_064303.1, forward strand.
ATTATAAATCATTTATTAGAATATGAAAACGGCTGTGTTATATAACATAACTTTTTAATAAATTTTATAACAAGTTTGCAGTAAAAATGTTCCACTTATGTAGGTGGCAAAGCGAATTTTCGAAAAAATTGAGTTAAAGCTATTTAATTAATAAATTACTTTGCCACTATGCACTAATTTATACATAGCAATATCAATTTTCGTTGACTTTGTGGAAAATGATTTTCCGAAATCTCAAAGCATATATTTTCGATTTTCCAGAATCTAAATTATGTAGTTTTGGTATTTTTGGACTGTCCTAGATTTCGCATACAAATTTTCCAACCTCCAAATTGTATAATTTTGCTGAGCGCTAATATTTATCTTCTTTTCCTATTTTATTTCGAACTAACACCGCCCCTCAAACACACCTAAACCACAAATCCAGCTTTAAAACTAAATTAATTTAGCAATTTTCAATGCACACTCACCTTTCTCCACGCTGTGCGCACGGTCTTTCAATTGTTTGACGATACCATATTTAACGGTGCCAAATTGTATCATTTTATTAATTGTTTCTTGATGATTATCTTTGAAATCACTACGCATTTCACACAGAACAGTTGATATATGATTTTTCATTTAAAAAATATTTTCTATATATATGCATATATTTTATTTTAAGCAAATTTCGTAGTTGAAAAATTAGCTTGCACACTTATTTGCTATGATTTTGGTTAACAAGCTTGGGTCTGCTTGATTGAATTGCTTTGCGCGGCATTAAAAAAAAATTGTTGAACACACACATGAAACGCGTTAATTACAGTTGCTATTGCAAGTTATAAATTTGCACAAATTTTCCGCTTCATATGCGACTGCGATTTACTTGTATAGCTGGCGCTGCTTATTGTCGCGTAAATTAAGCGCGACATTAGCGTAGAATTTTTGACATTTGAAAGCATGCAATTTTTTTTGGAAATTTTCAATAATTTGTAACAGCTTTTTATTGCAAATTGATTTTTTTAAGATTTACGCGTAAAATTTTTGTTAATTTAATTTTAAATTATATTAATTTTTTGTAATTAAATTAATTTTTTTATTAAATTAGTTTTCTTTTGAAATGATATTAATATTTTTTAAATATAACAATTTTCTTTTCAAACTGCATAAATTTTTTTTAAATTAAAATTTTTAATTATAATTGAAGCGCTTCGCGTATTGTGTATTAACCGTCGGCTTTGCTGTAATACCGTATTGAAATTTATTTTACTGAATGCTGTTTGCCTGTTGGACTAGCTATTGGTTGGTTTTTGGTTGAAGCGGTAAATCGGTTGTATCTACGGTTTGTTGTTTACGCTACACGCTGCCGTCATCAACTGTCATCATCATATTCATTTAAACTTTAATAATGCTCGCCACCGCTCATAATGTGTAATATCAATAAATTCCGTGTGTCGCTGTTGCTTACAATTTAATTTATTTGCTGTTGTTGCTATTGTTGCCGCTGCCGCTGCTGCGCCTTCTCATGTGTGTACTTAATGTTAGATTGCTGCTGCTGCTGCTGTTGTTGTTGTTACTGTTATTTTATTTTTTTGTTTGTGTTGTTGTGTTATTTCACCGCTGATGATGAAAAATCGTATTGGCGTTGCGTCGCTGTTATGCTGCTACTGAGCTGCTGCTAGCGCCTCCTGCAGCCTACCAATGTTATATGACTTTTAAGTGCTACTCTTATTACATACACACACACACGCACGCTTGCGCCTACTTGCATATGTATTATGTACGCATATATAATGTGAGCGTATTTCTGCGAGTTTGGTGTGCTGTTGTTGTGGTTGTGGTTATTTTGGACACTTTGTAGCGCTCAGCGTTCAGAACACTGTTGCTATTACCGGCAATTTATTTTACACGCTCCTCAGCGGCAACCAATTGTAATGCAAGCATTTAATATCGCTTTGCTTACAAATGTGTAATTGCAATCTGCAGTTGTTGTTATCAAACTATTTGGGTTGTTAAAATTTTTGTTATTACTGCCTTTGTTTTGCCGTCGGCAATTTTTTTATTTGACTACTTTTAACTAGCTTACAGTTTTGCTTAGTCTTTCACCTTAGTGCTTTTCGTTTTTTATTATTTTAAAATAACAGTTATTTTCGCTATTACTGATTGTCACTTTTTGTTAAACTTATTTTATTATATTTTATTTTTTTTTTAATTTTTTTCGTGCTTTTATAATATTTGTTGTTCCTGTGTAAAAATCCATTTAGAAATTCGTATATAAATTCACTGATTCACACTTTTAACGTCAAGTTAACAAAATTCAATGCCATCAATCAATTATCTGTTCGCGTAACGACTAACCGCCTTGCAAACACACTATGTATTACTCTCGACGAAACACGTTGATATCTTATTTCTTACGTTTTACTATTACTACTTGTTCCTTTATTTTCAGTACTGAGTTCTTTTCGTGTACGAAACGCCACACATCATCAAATCACCGTACCACACTTCTAGTGTACGAACGTTCAGCACGCGCGTCAAAATAGCACTGACACAAACAATAATAATCGAGCGACCAAAAAGTCACTCAAACAAAAATATACAAAATACACCGCGCGCAAGCAGCGTCAGCGTAACGTTCACAATAAGAATTAAGGCATAGTGACTGTGACGCTAACGTCGACGTCAACGCCGTTTGTGCTGTTTATGGCCTGCTCGAAAACAGATCAGTCCAAAAACGACTCTTATTGCGCTGCCTATGATGTATATGTATACACGGTACATTCATATACACTGTATATATACATACATATACAAACACACAGGCGCATACACCTTTGCTTTGCCACTCACTGCTCATACGCTCATTGTTGCTGCCACTGCTTGCTGGGGCTCGTACTTTGCAACAATTTTATTACTTTTTTATGCTACCACCTCTCACCGCCATACAAGCAAGCATTAAGTTTTATTTGGGTGGTTGAAAAAAATCATATAATTCCATACTCATATAATCATGCGACCTGCCTCTCAGCAGCAATCCACTCATACCCGCACACATATGCACTCATCCATTTTTATTCATATTCATTCACCTCACACACTTATTGCTATATGTTTCAATAATATTTTTCATATTCGCTTACTCTTTTTACCCAACGCCACTTGGTGCTGCTAGCATGCACACGCACAAATCCTCATGCATAAACACAGTGCGCTACGCTCAGCTCATATATATGTACATGCAGTCTTTACTTGCTGTTGTTGCTTGCGCTGCTCTCTTCCATCATCATATTTTTATACCAATAATTCCTATATGACACATGCTTGCATATACATGCACACACACGCCACGCTACTGCCAATAGGCGCATATTGTCTCATTCATACTACGGTAAATCGTAGAACACTGTTATGCAGTCGCTCACCTTCGTGCACACATATTCGGTTCACTGCACGAACAGTCGATACAGTCAGTGTCAGCAAACAGCATGTAGCAGACTTTTTCACTCACACCCACCACTTTCGGGTAATGTAATTATCTTATTGTTGCTCTCTACAATAATAAAGCACTGGCAAATAAGAAAAACAGATATCAATATAAACAACAACAATGATTATTTTTGCAGCAGCGCACGACAAGTTCACTCGTCTGTCTATCCACTGGTAACAGCATTTACCTGTTCGCTGTGTGCTGTTACTGCGCTATTGACGGCAGTGTTGACTGCACAGTTGACTTCGCTGTTAACTGCACTGTTGCTGCTCCTGCTTGCATGTACATTTATGATTTCCATTAGTAAATTATGAGCCATAGCAGTGTTGTTTTCTTTGTTGGTACTAATTTCATTTTTTTTTCCACTGCGCTCATCTACATGCGCTCTGCTCTGTAAACATGCAATTATATGTACACCAGTAACATTTCCTTCCGTAAACACACTCTGTGCAGTCAATCGCTGTTCGCTGCTGTTGACTTCGTATACCGTTGTTGATTTTTTAGTCGTGTTATTTTTACTTCTTGCTGTTGGTGCATTTCAATAGGGTGCTTGCTTGTTGGATTGCCAGCATTGACTTGTATTCATTTATTCACGTCTACATATTTTGCAATTTTTATAACTACAACAAATGCATATTGGAACTTTTACTCTGTAACAAGTTCGTGTGATTTGTTGGTACTGTTTATTATTTGTTTGTTTCTTTGTTGTTACTGTTACACCTGATAGTGGTGTCTGCGCTATGGAGCGCTTTATGAATACCTCTGTCGCCGTCGTTTCATATTCGTGTGCTCTTTTGCACCTTGCTCATATTACATGCATTGTACATGCATACATACATACTCACGTAAATGGGAGGTGGGTACAGTATAACGAAGTAGTAAATGTTTTATTCGGTTATAAGAAATATTGAAGGGATTGTTGGATATACGTGTGCTAAGGAGAAATGTGAATGCACAAATTTAAAAATAGTACATTGGTAAAGAGTTTATGGTTAAATTTAGTAAAATCAACATTTTTCAGGTATTTTTTACACCATAATTTTATTTTCATAAAAAATATTAAGATTAAAATAAGAATTTTTGATTTAAAATTTTGTTTTGGTTTTTTTCATTATAAAATCTTACACAGACAGAATTCGGTAGTTCGTAAATGATTTTTATGAGTGTAAGTTAATATAAAAGTTCAAAATATTTTAAAACTTCAGAACTATTCAGATTTTTAATAGAGAAACATGATATTTTTCACCTTTAAAAATAATTTGTCTAATAGAATGTAAATAAGTTTAGAGATAGATGATAAAAATTATTTATACTTTTATTATTATTATGAATATTTACATAAATATTTATCGAATACTTAAGGGTAATCTGGCCTGTTTTTTTTTTGAATTTTTTTTTTTCATAGAAATTTTTATTCTACAATAAAACTTTTTTCACATATCATGAGGTACATATATCGTGGAGTGTATAAACAAGTTTTTTTTTTGATTTTTTTGATGACATCTGTCGGATGCGTTTTTTCACTGGCGGACACAATTTCTCATGTTTGGATCATCTGAAACTCAAAAACCCAATTTATTCTTAAAAGCATGTGAATGGTTATCGTCCCTACTAGAATCATGAAAAAATGTTGATAAATGAAAAAGTAAGTAATTATAATTTTTTTGTTTTTTTCCCCTATGTTTTTTACATAAATTTTGTCATAACATTGTCAATACATAAATTATAAAAAACTATTAATCTAATATGGACGATAGACAGGCATTTTGTGAATATTTAAAGAAAAAAAATAGGCAAATCAGTTGAGTAGTTCGACCGGAATCATGTCTGCCAGTTTAAAAAAGGAAAATGCAAAAAAAACAACAAAAATTGAAAATATCAGAAATAAAAAATTTATAATGAATTTTTTAACTTACAAATTGGAGTAATGTATAAAGAAATTTATTGTCAAAGTCAAAAGCTGGAATGAATAAGGTATAAATAAGAATGATTTTCTTATTTCTTACTGAAAGACTATAAATAAATCATATAATGTATGTAAATTAGATAAAGCGTGCATAACTGAAATCTCATAAAATATTACCTTTTCTTTTCTACAGTTAGCAAAAATAATAGATCACGAAACAAAGGCAAGTGCGAAATGAATTAAAATTCAAAAACGCAAGTTTTTAATTTTTTATTCATAATCGTGATTATTACAGAAATTATTTTTTAATTTTCCTTTCGATGTTTAGCATTAAAATTTAGGTTTTTAAGTATTAATCAGTTTTGGGCTCCGCTGTTTAGGATTAGAAATTCGACGATGAGTTTTTAATCAAAATTTTTGGGTATACAAAATAATAAAAAATAAATATTTGGCAATTCAATGGTCATTTAGTTGCATTATTTACAATCCTGATTCAATTTAATGACTTTAGACGCTCTAAAAAATATAAAATGAAAATCTACATATCCCATAACCCAAGTGTCTTTTGATCAATTTATATATTTCATACTAAATATTATATTTTTTTTGTGTAAAAACAATAATAATTTACATAAAATAATTTTTCTTATTTATCTATTTCAGATTATTGCGGAAATTTCGAATAACACCTTACACAGAAGAAAATTACATTATTTCTTTTTAATGTAAGTGGAATTAAAATATCTTTATTCTGAACTTCAAGACACACTGTACTGTGCGATACGTCTTCAAAATTCTTCACATCCAACCAATCCTTCGAATCAACCAAGTATGTAAAGAAAAAATCCATAAGTTATTTTTATTGGCTTTTACACTGTACTGTTCACATTGTTGTTATTTGTGCCGTAGCGGCGACTGCCTACCACTGCCCCTATAACTATTATCTTTGTATGTATGTATGTGTATACTTATATTTTGTTGTTGGCAGCGCTTTCATATTTCTTTAATGTTTTCCAATGTTCTGAGCAAACATTTTTTAACGTCTCCATCATTTTTACTCATACCCACACATAGCGTGTCGTCCGACTTTTAAAACCAAGCTCTGCTCGCTATTCTCACATCTCGCTTGCACTTGCACCGTGGTGGTCCAATGGCGTCGACCAGACGCTCGGCACCCGACGCTCACTTGCATGTGCGCTCTCTTTCACACCAGCGCCGCCAATGGCCCAGCGATTAATAATTTATCATAATTCATTCATATCATGTCTTGGCAGGCTGGCAGCATACATACATGCACACGCAGGCAGACGGCAGGCGAACAGACTGGTTCCGTTTTCTATGCATGCGCGCGCCCAACCTTCTTTCTCAACGCCGCAGCGGCAGTTTGTGTATGTGTGCCGGAGCGAGTGCGCGCTGCGTGTCTTCTCTTTTGCACATACAGCCACTTGTGGATTGTTGCTTATGCTGCTGGTCGCCTTGTTTTTTTTTGCTTTTTTAATAATTTGGCTTATAAGATTTTTGTCTTGAAAGGCACAAGGCAAGGCAGCAGGCATAACAACAACAATAATGTGCTACATTCTTGTGCTCGCTACTGTTTGGCTATATGAATGTACATATATGCTTGGTTTTTATATTTCCCTGATTTCGTGCAGGTGTATGTGTGTAAGTAAATGCATGTGTTTGTAGTAGTGTTGTAGGTTCTTCAGATTGTTGCTGCTGTTGTATTTGTTATTGTTGTAGTTATTTGTATGTATGAATATTATGAGCCATCCATCAACATCACAACTGCTGTACGTTTGTCATTCACGTCGCTACTGTCTTATATGTTTTTGTTGCTGTTATTGTTCTACCTTCACTGCTTACGGCGAAGGTAACTCCCACTTTCTTAAATGTTGCTCGCTTTCTTGATTTTGTATCTTTTGGCAATTGGTCGGGTACGTTTATTTTTTTTTTTGCTTTATTGCGCATTTTCATTTTTTCAATTATATACGAAATATATATGTGTACATATATGTACATATGTAGATGTACATACATACATATGTATAAGTATGTACATATATACATACATATGTATGTATACACATTTCTTAAATTTACACCCATATTTCTGTTTCCCAAGCGGTAGTCTTAAATTCCTCATATACCATTTTTGTTCAATTTTGTTGTAGTTGGTATTTTTATACTGAAACGTTTTGTATGTACTTTGAATTTTAAACGCCAGCATTTTTGCTGTTATTTTTAAATTGTTGCTGATTTAATTTTTTTTTATGAAATTTGCTTTATATTTTATTTTCGCAGCACACGCTTGTTGCAAAGATTTTTTATATTAGCTATAAAAGTACCGTTAAGCAGCAAGTAACATTTATTTAAGTGTATTTTATCACTTTTATAATATACCTTCATATATAATATACATACATACATACATGTACATATATTTTTGGCTTAAATTTCTATCTTGTCTTTATTCTAATTTCATTAGATTTCAATTAGCATGAAAAAGTAATTGTAAAACACTAATTGAATATATAATTTAGAAACTTTAAAATAAATGAGTTTTTGTGGTTTTTGACGCCACGAGAAAGTTGCGAAAAAGCAGTTAAGATGTCGGTTTTTAGTAATGGCATTTAAAAAATTTGTAGAACGTGCCTCAAATTGCAAATAGCACTAAAGAGGATAATGACACGCTGATTTTTAAATAAGTTTATACAAGTATATAAATAAATAAATATGTGTTTGTGTTCTTAATTGCTTTTGGAAATGGAAAATTTTAGTGTACTACTTGGTAGTACTGATGAAAGTTTTATATAAAGAGTAATCCATTTCGAGACTCCATACTTTTTTTTAAAGAAAAAACACACAAACTTCAAATTTAATGGGGAATGTTTATTATTGTTCGAAAGAACCTTCTTTGGAATTTATTTTTCAAAGATTATCTCTTTCAAATGTTGGCCAGGTCTTCGCCTGAGATACTCCATCGCTTGAGTCCAATTTTCGATGACTCATTCGAGCATTTGAACTAGTAATTTGCGAATGACACGCGTGATGTTTTGCTCCAAGGCGTGCAACGAAGCGGAATTGTCCGCATAGATATTAGACTTTACATATCCTCACAGGAAACAGTCTAACGGTGTGATATCACACGATCTTGGTGACCAATCGACCGACTCAAAACATGAAATTATCTGCTCACCAAAGTGTTTTCTTAATAATTCTATTGATTGATGCGATGTGTGGGATGTGGCGCCGTCTTGATGAAACCAATTGTCATCGAGATCACGAGTTCTGGCCCACAAACCACACCAAACCATTATTATTTTCTGCATGAAATGTAGCTTTTGAATCTCTTCAGTTTGCTCTTTGTCCCAAATGTGGCAATTTTACTTGTTTACATACTCATTGAGCCCGAAATGGGATCCCTCAAAACGTGGGATCTTTTTGGAACTTTTCAATACCCCATAGAGCGAAGCGATAATGCTTCGGAAAGTCGGGCAGCTTCAGTTCAGTTCAATTTTCCAATAATGGTGATAGTGTTGAGAATAGGACGCTCAGTAGGCCGATTATGTTGACCATAAGTTAAAAGAAGCGCGTGAAACACATTCTTTGCAGAATGTGAATTTTCATAATAAAGTTGAACTATTTACATACATAGTATGTACATCATGGCAGACTTAATATACCCTATTCAGGGTATAACAATAGTGGTGTGAAATAAAAAAAAATCGAAATTTTTATTGTTTCGATGGTTATATCTTAAAATATCTTTAAACAAAATTTTACACGTAATATTTTATTGCTTTTGAGTTAGATTGCGCGCTCTAAAGTATAGCCGCTTAGTTCTATTAGATTCGTCATCCTTGAACACATTTTTCAAATTCACTTAAGTGAATACTCGGTAACCAAATGATTATATATAGTTCTTCTTACCTTGATCCAATAGTTTTTTACTCTGACCCAAAATCGCAAATTTCAGCGCGCTAAAAACGACCAAAAACACTTAAAGCAAAACACCACCATTTTGGGAAATCCCTTTATTCCAGAGACAATTTTTTTTCAGATTTCATCCACGGAGAATGCCGGCATTACAACAGTGGAAAACCTAATTTTAGCATCATCGGATATCGCGTGTAATTTGAAAATATTAAATTTTGTGTCTTTAAAAATATTAATGTGTATTCTTTAAAAAATATATATCGTCAATTTATCTTTAAAATTTCAAAACCATTGATACTGCATTTTTTAGTTTTAATCCCCAAAAAATTGCCTTTCTTCCTTTAAAATTTAGTAATTCTCACTAATTTAAGATTAAATTTAAATACTTCCTCTACTAACTCCGACTTATTCAAGTCTCAACCTCATAAATCCTTTAGAAATACAATTTCCAAGTGAAACCATTACTACATTTGAACAAACTAACAAACCTATTTGGAAGCGGTAGGGAGCAAATAAATTTGATTTAACTTATGTGCATACATTTGTACAAGTGTATGTTTGTGTATATTAATGTTTGTATGTATGTATGTATGTTAGAAATAGCAGCAACCAAGTAGAGCGCATAGCACCTACTCATACACAAAATCAAAATACGCTGGACGACGGTACAAAACATGAAAGCACCTCAATGCGCAGGTCCTACCCACAAGTTGCTCCTTAAAGCGTAACACCTATCTGCAGCGCTTTACCTTACATATAGCCAAGTATGGCAGCTCACATTACGAGCACCGCCACAGACTGTTGCTCATATTTTTTATTAGACAATTTTCTTTCACTTTTTTCATTTTTTCCAACAAAATTATGTGCGACTGCTGCGCAGTCAGCCAGTTAACAGTGACTGCGGCGGTTGCAGCGACAGCGACAGCGCAGCTTAAGTCAGAGGTGAGCTTTGAAATTCCATTTTTATTTTATAACGCTCACTTTTTCTTAGTAAAACTGTTAAACTTCTTGAATTGCCACACACACACACACAAACAAGAATCGCTTGGGTGCTTAGCTGCCAATGCTAACTTTTATATAAAAATGTATAAATCTGTGTATGTGTGTGGTTTTATATAATAAATATCATTACTCCAAGGTAGTTTGACGCCCTCTGCGTTTTTCGCGTTGCTTTTGTTTTTGTTTTTATGGCATTAACCAATAATATGTAATATGAAATGTAGAAAAATTCATAACTCACCCCTAGTTGGGAGAGTGTAAGCTGAGAGCGCATTTGGCGCAAAATAAGTAGTGAGTTTACAGTACCTGCCACTCGGATTGAGATAGAAAAATCTATGAAATATAGCGGATTTCATAATATTTATGTGATTCCAGAAATGGGCGTAAACTTGAGAGGTTGCAGTTGGTTTTTTAAAGTTAAATTTTTTTTGCAGGGAAAAGCAGTTGTATGTAAATATGTACATATATCTGTGAGTTGAGGTAGTGGATTAATTTTATTGTGAGTGTTTTCTGCTATATTTTTTTTACTGAAAATAGAATGTTGGAGTTAGCAATTGAATTATTTGCTAAGCGAGTAAACTTGTAGAATTTTATATGTAATCATATCTTTTTCTGATTGTCATATGGGACGTTTTAAGGGGTAAAAGAGGCTTTTTTTCAATGATTTTTGTTTATCATAAAAAAAAATATTTTATTACAATTTTTTATTGTTACAAATATACACTAATAACAAAGAAATTCCGAAATATTTGGAAAAAAATATTTTAAACTCGGCTGTTGCAAAGCCCTTTCCTGTGACTCCTCAGAAAAAAGATGCGTCCGCGGTGGCAGAATAACTCCTTAAAGATCATCTAAAGTGAAAAAATACTTGTTTTAGTTACAACCTTAACTTAGAACATGAAGGAAGGAAAAAAACTGAAAATTTAAACCGTTAAAACTGTTAATTTAGAACATGAAGAAAGGAAAAAACTTAAAATTGGATTTTTGGCAGACTTTTTTACAAAAAAAATTAAAATTTCAGCGAATATTTCGCAAGATTTTTTTTTTGTTATAATCAAAAATAATAATTGTTTCTCAAAGACCTTTGTAAAGTTTCATAAAGATCGGTTGAGTAGTTCTCGAGAAATCTTACTAGCCGACTTCAAAAACACAGTTTCGAGAACAAAAACGCGTTTAAAGACTTCGCACTTAGCCTAGCTAGCCTCGAACGCACAAGTTATCACAGCTGTAACCCAGAAACTATTACTCTGATGAACTTGAAAATTTAGAACAATAAAACGATAAAAAAATAAATTTTTTGAAACCCGTAAACCCATGTAAGTAAATAAGCAAACAAATTTTTAAATAAAAATTTCAGCTGTGATCAATAATTGCAGTATTGAAGATTTTACATCAAAAAACCATATAATAATATATAAAAATAATTAAATAATTAGTATTTCGTCGAATGTCCGTTGGACATACGTCGGACAGTACAGCTGCGCATCTCGTAAGCATGGAGTCCACCAAACGCTTGCATTTCTCCATGGGAATGGTCCTCCACGCCTTCTTCACAACATTCCATAATTGCTTCGTATTTGACGGCTTATCTTTCTCTATAGATTTACCGCCTGTAAACCATTTTTGGGATCAAATGAAGCATTTACTGGCCACCGTACATGCTGTCGGCGTCCTAGGGAACCAAATAAAATAATTTTTGTTTCGTCGGACCACAATTGTTGCGTAATTTTTTGACCAGCCGATGCAGGTGATTTTCATCAAATTGAATCCTGGCCAGCACAGTGATTTTTTGATTTAAAGCACTTATTTTGCAATTTTTTAGACTTATGTCGGGAAAGGATCTGAGCAGAAAACGTATTGAAATATTTTTTTAAGTAACGAAAAGCCAAATAGTCTTATTATTGAAGCACTAGCTGATCAACTAAATGCATATATACCTCTGTACATACATACATATGTACATGTGCATATAAAATAATTTTTTATCAATTCTATACTAAAAGGGAATATGTTTTCCATAGATAATAAATATATGTATGCATATACATACATATCTACATATGTATGTATGTCTATATATTTATACACATTTATATATCTACTTAAGTTGTCTGTATTTATGTATATACTTGTACATAAATACATATAAAATACATAATTCATAAATGACAACACTCATATTCATATTACGACGGCGCTAGAGCACCCATACTCGTCATACTCCTCTTACCACCGACACAACAGCAAAATAAGCAGACAAAACGAAAAAAATGTAATGAAACCGAACCAATACTTTGAAGGGAGACACAGCAAAAGATGACTACTGAATATACGTAAATATGTGTGTATACAGTATACTCTCAAAAAGTAAATTCTCAAAAAGTAAATAATCGCGGAAAAGTAAATCACCTTTAAGATTACACATGCACCTCGAAAAAGTAAATTTTTTAATTTACTTTTCAGAGAGTGTGATACAAAATTCGAAACGAAGCAAGCAGCGTTTCTTACGATGTTGCAAAAACATTTACTCTCTTGTTTATCGCGTCTTTTTAGTAAACAAAGAAACTGCTGATGAAATAGAAATTTTGTCAGACACTTCAGATGGAGAAGAAGTCAGCCAGGAACCCAAAGTGACATATACGGAAGGTTTAAAAATGAAAACGATGCAAATCAGGTGTCAGACTTTTTGAATTGTCGTACAAAAATGGTCAGAAAATATATTGCAAAAGAAAAAAAAACAAAAGAATATTCAAGATTTTTTCTCTTCATAGTAAATATATATGTATGTATGTATGTAAATGTAAATATATTTTTCATGTAAATCCATATGTTTTATTGAAGCAAATAAATGAATGAATTTTTTAAGTTTAAAAATGCATTTAATATTATAAAAACAGATAATTTATGTATATATTTGGAAAAGTAAATTATTCGAAAAAGTAAATTACCCAAAATACCAATCGATTTACTTTTCGAGAGTATACTGTATAGTTATGCAACGCTCATATCTTCCGTCATATTCCAACATTATTATACGCCTCAATATACAACAACATCAACAGCGACGGCAACGTTAGCAACTTGACTTGACTTGATTTGACTCGGTCGTTGCACGATGGTCACCTCCTCTTCTGCAACTACAACTACCGGTTTATATATGTTACAATTTGATGTTTTGCTGCTTGCCTTAACAGTGTTGTTGCCGCACAAGAGTCAAGTTTTGATAGCCTCTCATAATCATAAACAGCAGCACGCACACACAGCAATAGCAACAACAGTCGTATAGAATATCACACAAGCGTATGCATTGCTAGCAGCGATGGTAACTTAAAAGCAACAACAAAAGCATGTCACCACTTTTGCTGCTCAGCAAAATCGCTGCATGCGCAACAACACGTGTACGCTCTCAAATGTTAAAAAGTCGAGGCGGGGACCAACTAGTTTAGTGAGTGTGCTTCATTTCAGGAGTGCTTGCTCCAAAATTCAAGAGTTGCGTGCTATATAGCTCACAGTTTCCAATTACTGTTATATTAAAAGTCGTGTGCCATTATGTTACTTCGAGAAAGCGCGCTCATTGGCGCTGTTAACCATATTGTAACAGTTTTATTTTGCTCATTCGCCATTTTTTTCCATTTACTGTTAGTTTATGCTCTGCGCGCTCTGTTTGCTTTCGGCTGCGCAACATTGTTGGTTTTCAAACAAAGTATTACAGCTATCTCGCTTTGACGTGTGCTTTTGCCAGCCGTTATCTAAAAATGTATTTTAACAGCGCACGGTTATGTTGAAGTAGCATATTCTGTTCAGCGTTACAGTCTTATACTCTGTAATATTGTTTGGGAAGGTGTTTTCGAAATGTTGACGCATAGCAGAGAATGTGCATAAATAATTATTTTAACTCGTTGTGTTAACAGAGATTCATGCTGTAAAGTACATTATCAGAATCAGTGAATGTTAAAGAAAAATTCTCTGTCCAAATGTTATCACTACAGAAGGCGCAAATGTTAAGGAATATAAAAAGAAACAACTGGGAACATTATTCCTCCAAGTATTTGTTAAAATTTTCTGGAGTAATTGCTTTCAAGTTTCAAACCTTTAAATTTAACGTATTATATTCACATCCAAAACTCGTTTTTACAATTGTTTTTTCTGATTTTTTAGAATACACAAAAATAAAAAATGTGCATTTGAAGAAATTCATGTATGTAACTTAATAGTAGGGTACTTATTTTTAAAAATTTTGAAATTTTTTTCCCAAAAAAATATTTTTTGGAAAAAAATTAATTCTTCAAATGCCTTAAAATCAAAATTACTGTTCTTCGAATATTATCTATCAATTATACATATCTAAGAAGGTTAAGAAGACAGTCCGGACGTTTCGTCACCGACTCTCAATTGCCTACTCAGTCCGAAGTAGCACCTGTTGGCAACAGTTATTCTACGTAGGAGTTCGAGGCTGATATTATTGTTAGTGTTATTACTGGTTCCGAGACAGACGAAATTATCTGTGACTTCGAAGTTATGACTGTCAACAGTGATGTTGGAGCCAAGTCGCGAGTACGACGACTGTTTGATGACAGGAGATATTTCGTCTTGCCCTTGTTCACTACCATATCCATTTGCTTCGCTTCATTGGGTTACACTATGTTAAAAATATCTTACAAATTCGCTCATATCTTCAAACTCTTAGCCAATCTTCTTCAAATCTTCCAAGATGATACTCTCGACATTACTTGCGTAGTAGCATGCAAAGCCTATCAAGTTTATATAATTTATTATACATTGTTTTTTTTTTTTTACTCTGCGAGCATGTCAAGATTCTAGTTTGACCCAGCGTTCAGACGTCTTTATCTTTATGATACGAACTAAACGCGCAGTTCAAATATTTCGGGCGAGAACTCAACAGTCTATTTAGTCGAAAATAGCACTTTGAGATTAACAGGTAGTGCTGTCATGAAACTTGATAATATTAGGTGCAAAGATATAAGCTACAATACGAATGAATGATATCGACGGCCCATAGACTCACTGAATCCCATCAAACTTCAGACCATTAGATTAGAGTGCCACAAATTTTGTTAGTCAATGCAAAAATTTATTATTTTGTGCCGCTTTGCTTGAATTGGATTGCAAAAGCTCTCTTGGTAATTAGACAGTGGATCTCCAACCCAAGAAATCTTCTGACAACTTAACTGTTGAATATTTTCGCATTAGGTTCTCATCCACTTGTGAATCATAACACTTACGGGTGAGGTTTCATCTTGAAAATCTGCTTTGGAGTATTATTACATTGAAGACATTTGTACATACATCTCACATTATCTTGTTGTAGCCTAAAGCTCACAAAAAAAAAGAGTTCTAAACTGACCCAGCTCGTCACGATGATCATTTATATACATACATATATAGTAGATACATGTATATATTTTATTGGCTTCTCTGATATTTCCTTCTGGTTGTTACAAACTTAATATACTCTCTTCAGAGTAAAAAAAAATTAATAAAACCCACAAACATCAAGACAAAGTTGCTGAATCTATTAGATACATATTTAACATGCGTAAATAGTAGCGCACAACTGTCTAGCCAATAAATATGCGCGCGCTGAAGTGTTAAGAATTTCATTAAGCACGTTTTAAATGGTGGCACGCATGCGCAGCACAGCAATAAACCAAAACGCACTGAAAAAACGTACAGAAAAAACTGAAAAACAGCAGCAACAACACACCCACACATAACAACAACAAAAAGTAGTAGTTTTAGAATAATTACGTGAGCGCTAAGCTATTGAGCCCGATCTAAGCCTAGCGTTTGGAGCGTAAAAACGCCGCACCACGCACGCACCAAATTTCAAGTAACCCCTTCGCGGCGCAACTGCTGCCGCTGCATGCCACAAAGCGGCACAAAGTCCGCCGCGCAATTTTGTTTCACTTAAAATATATAATATTGTGCTCTGGTAATGGCAGGAAGGCAATTCCCATACAAACACGTACATATGTATGTGACCTCTTAATATTCCATGGAAAACTGTGTCTAGTTTTCATATTTAGAATGGCTGTTGCCATAATTATACCCTAAACAGTGTATATTAAGTTTGCCACGAAGTTTTCAAAACCTAAAAGGAAACATAAACGAGCAGAGTGTCAAGCTGAGTCCATTTAGCCATGTTATTTCATCTGCAGATATGTATACGAAATAGGCCCTTAGTTTTTGAGATATCGAACAGAACTTTTGCACATGTCCTTTTCTCTCCGAGAAGCTACTCATTTGTCGAAACCGCCGATATCGGACAACTATAGCATATAGCTGCCATACAAACTGATCGATCAAAATCAAATCCTTGTACGAAGACCTTCTTTATTTGACAAGAAATCTTCTCGAAATTTTGCGCAGATAATTTTGCAAGACTAAGCTGGAATCCTCTCGTAAATTACTCGGATGGGACCACTATTGTACATAACTGCCATACAAAGTAAACGATCAAAATCAAGTGCTTGTATGAAAAACTCTTTTATTTGACGAGATATTTGTACGAAATTTGGCTAGAATTATTTGTTTAAATAACGGTATAATCTCCGAAAAAATTGTTCAGATCGGACCACTATAGCATATAGATGCCATACAAACTGAACGAACAAAATCCAGTCCTTGTATGGAAAACTCTTTTATTTGACGAGATATTTTCACGAAATTTGGCACAGATTATTTTTTCAAATAACGGTATAATCTCCGAAGAAATTGTTCAGATCGGACCACTATAGCATATAGCTGCCATATAAACTGAACGAACAAAATCCAGTCCTTGTATAGAAAACTCTTTTATTTAACGAGATATTTTCACGAAATTTGGCACAGATTATTTTTTCAAATGACGGTATAATCTCCAAAAAGAATTATTCAGATCGGACCACTATGACATGCAGCTGTCATACAAACTGCTCTTTCAAATTGAAGATAAAAATCTTTTTATACCCCTTTATGCTATTAGAAATGCATCCGTGAAGGGTATATAGTCTCGTTCCACCCGAATTTAACTTTTTTCTTATCTTATTTTAATTTGAATGCGATTTTTCCTACATGAAATTGGTGTGAAATGTTGAGCGGCTCATTTAAGTGCCCACGCATGCGTGTTTGTGCGAGTGTTCGAATATATTTGTTTACTTACGGCAGTCGGCAGCAAGTGTTAAAATGGATTTCGTTCAAAATCACATAAATTTGCCTAATTGCACACACACATACACATACACTTTCATGCATACTCTTTTAACATACACACATATGTATGTAAATTTAATATCTAGTCGTTATGTAATAACCAAGTAGCGGCATGCCCTAAGCATTACGTAAATCCACACAAAATTATACTAAATCCATTGCGGACACGCTGCACATTTTCCCGAAATTTATTGTTGGTAATAAAAGTAAAAAGTTGAGTGTGTTGTATTTGCTTTGAGTATATAGGACTATGTGGAAACAGAAAAATTGTGTGTAATAATTTTGTAAATTTTTTTGGTGCTTCTTCTGCCTTTTGCTGCCTCATTAGAACTTCCTGCCGCTTAGATCTTTACGCTTTTAGCACTTTTAGTATGCAACGCAAGCGTTTTGCTTGCTGCCAGTAGCCTCTGTGGTCGCTTGCTTGTTGGCTTGGGTTCGGCGCGCATGCGTGCAATGTGGTAGCAATAATTAAGGAGAAGACGCAGCGGCAGAAAACCCCTTTATGCGCTTAGAAAGGAGAAATTGTTGTTGTATTTTTATATTTGGAATGGTTTTAGTTTTGATGTTGATGGAAAACTGAAAATTTTATTTATATACAAATATATGTATACATACATATGTATCTATAGATGTGCGTATGGATGTAGGTATTTTAGAGCATATGAAATGCAGCAGCACTTGAGTGACTTGCCGCAGGCTAACTCATACGCACATATGTATGTATGTGTGTATATTTGTATATTTGTATGTATGTAGGTATATAAAATTTAATGTACATATGCATTTATATGACTATGTGCTTGTTTGTGTTGTTGTTTTTGTTGCACGGAAACCGCTCACCGCTCTTCGCACAAATCCCTTTGGGCTTTGAGGTTTGTCTGCCCGCATTCGCCTCGAGTATTTGCCTTCTTTTACAGTTGACATACATACAGGTACACATATGTATGTATGTACATACATATGTAGAATGTAAAAATGTGCGTGTCTTCAATCCTTACAAGTCTCTTTTTTCACGTGTATTAATTTGTGCCTGCAAACGGAAGTGATTCTTTTTTGCCCTTTACTTTTATTAGATTTAATTAATTTTCTTTTATTTCTGCTTCTTCTTATTTTTATACCCTGAACAGGGTATATTAACTTTGCTATGAAGTTTGCAGCATCCAGAAGAAAATGTCAGGTTTAGACATGTCCCTGCATTGTTCCGTTCGTCTGTCTATAGATATGAGAACTACTCCCTCAGTTTTTGAGATATCGATCTGAAATTTTGTACACGTCATTAGTGTTGGTAATTTGTCGGAACGGTCGATATCGGATCACTATAGCATATAGCTGCCATACAAACTGAACAATCGAAATCAAGTGCTTGTATGAAGACTTTTTTAAATTAAAAATATATCTTCCTGAAATTTTGCACATATTATTATCTAAGACGATTGTGCAATATATGTAGAAATTGTTGTGATCGGACGACTATAGCATATAGCTACCATACAAACTGACCGACCGAAATTATTTCCTGGTATGGAAAAAAATTGTATTTGAAGAGATATCTTCCCAAAATTCGGCATGGATTATTGCTCAAAACAACGGTACTGTATTCTGAGAAATGGTTCAGATCGAACCACTATAGCATATACCTGTCATACAAACTAAAGGACCAAAATCAAATCCTTCTATGAAAATTTTTCCATTTTACGAGATATTTTCCCCAAATTTTGGCATGGCTTATTGCTCAAAGCAACGGTACTATATTCTGAGAAATGATTCAGATCGAACCACTATAGCATATAGCTGCCATACAAACTGAACGAACAACATCAAGTTCTTGTATGTATTTTGCATTTGTGTAGGGTATTATAGCTGCAGTGCAAACGTAGTCAGTGTTTCTTCCCTTTTTTTCACATAATCAATAATTATTTGCCCTTTGGCTTAGCTCTATTTTATAATTACGCGCTTCACTTGATTTAAGCCGTTTTCTTAATTTACCTTGAAGTAAGGAGGCTCATAAGCGATTGATTAACAGAAGATTTCAAACACGAAAAACATTTCTTCGCGAAATGTACATATTTTAAATCCTTCGATTGCTAATGAAACTTTAGTTTTGTCAATCTTCGATTGTTCTTTAACTTTTTTTATCTAAATTACACCCGAACTGACAAAGGCAGGAAAGTATTAAAGCAAGGGATGGTTACTGAATGGGCTGTTTGGAAAAAAATTTAGGCTTTCTCAAAAATTATGTACCTCTATACATACATATACATATATACTCGTAAATACCTATTTCTAACATGGCAGATGTCACATAGGTTGGCGATGACGAGATATCGCGCTTATTAAGGGGTTAGGGGTAGTTAGAATTTTCAAAAAATTATTTTTTTTTGTATTTTCGTTAAGTGTAATATCTTAAAAATATTCCCTGAAAATTTCACGTTGATCCGATAATTAGTTTTTGAGTTATTCGAGAAATAAGAAAGAGAGCTCGGGCACTTCAAAGCACTAGTGTGAAACTTTAAACGCGTTTTTCTCAAAACTCTGTTTTTTGAATCGGTGACAACTGCAACTCGAAAACCGTTCAGTAGATTTTAATGAAATTTATGCAATCCTTCGATTTTTATCTTTTCGAAAATTTCGATTTTTTAAGACCAATTAACTGTTGATTTTTTCGCAAAAATTTAGAAAAAAAATTCCTGAGGCCGCCATTTTGTTAATTTTGAAAAAAAAAATAAAATCCTTTGATCAGGCCCGGGATTATCTATTTATAAAACTAATTGTTTTTTGTCCGATTGTTTTTAGATGAATATCCAATCTCCCTGTCACTGCAAGTACGTTTTTTTGGAACAGGGTCAACACAAACAACTATAACTTTGGAAATTAATTTTTTTTTTGAAATTTTCGTGACTTCAAGTCAACACATCCTATAATAATGCCATATTACTACTTTTGTAAAATAACATGATTTAGTAGCAAAAAAAAAATACTGAAAACTCTCATTTTTTCGTGCCTCTAACTACCCCTAACCCCCTAAAGCTGCCAACAGAGAAGTATATACTTATCATTCTAGAATTACAGAGTTATGTGGGATATTGTAAGTAGCTCTACCTAACGAGTTCTGTTAATAGAACTACAAAATTGTACAAACAAATAAAGGGGTTTCTTCAAGCATATGGTTTTCAAAAAGAAATAAAACGAATATATATAGTTTAATGTTATAATCAAGAATTTAGATTTATTATAAAATAAGAGAAGCAAGTGCCCACCACGGCTGAATGTAGTAGATTCTGACTGAGAAGCATAATTTTCATTCAATAGTAGTCTGATTTGGGCCGTATGTCAGCAGTAACGTGCCGAATATACTCTTCCAAGGCGTCAATCGCCTCAGAATTAGCTGCGTAAACAAGCGACTTCGCATAACCCTACAAAAAATGATGCAGCGGTGTTAAATTGCACGGTCTTGGCGGCCAAATCACACGCTCAAAACTCCAGATAATGCGTTCACCAAAAATTTCCTTCAATAAATTGATAGTTTTGTTGCCAGTATAATGTAATATCTAACGCCCTCTTATTGGAACCAAAGCTCCTCCACTACAACATCCACTTCTTCAGGCACAAAAAAGTCATTAATCAAAGCTCTATAGCGTTTACCATTAGCTGTAATAATTTGAGTGGCTTCATTTTTGAATAAATATGGACCAATGGTTCCCTCTACCCATAAAGCTTATCCAAAAGTTAATTTTTGAGAATGTAACGCCATTCCAACAATCACTTATGGATTATCTAAATGTGATAATTTCGTTTATTAGCGTACCCATTCAACCCGAAGTAAGCTTCATCTCTGAAAATATTCTTATGAAACCCGAATTTGTAACTACCTCGTTTTAGACCCAATCATGAACGTGCGACGCGCTTGGTGGTTACTTGGCTTCAATTCTTGCGCGAGTTGGATCTTGTAAGTCTGCAAAGCAAGACCCTCCTCAAAATCTTCTATAAAGTGGCTGAGTAAAGCTCCAAGTCTTGCCTCTTGCACTCATTCGGGTCTTATTCAATACTCTGCTCCACAGCAGCAATACCGTCTTCGGCGCACACTGAATCGATTTCTTATTTAGTAAGTTAGTTACATAATGTTCTATTTTTTATTGTGTTGTTTTTATTATTATTGATTACAAATGACTTCAGAAATAAAATATATAATACGAGGTGTGTACAAAAAGTATCGCGAATTTTGTGTTTTTTCAAAAATTATTTATTTATTCATGAATATCTATTTTGTCCCCTTCAAAGTAATCCCCATGAGATATTATACACTTGTGCCAACGGTTTTTCCAATCTTCGAAGCACTTCAAAAAATCATTTTTTTTTATCTTCTTCAGCTCCTCCTTCGATGCCGTCTTTATCTCGTCAAGAGAAGCGTAACGTCGTCCTTTCATGGGCCTCTTCAGTTTAGGGAACAAGAAAAAGTCTGGAGAATACGGTGGCTGCGGCATCATTAGTGTGTTGTTTTTGGCCAAAAAGTCGCGCACAAGCAACGATGTGTGAGCAGGGGCGTTATCGTGGTGCAAAAGCCAATTTTTGTTCTTCCACAAATCCGGGCGTTTCTGGCGGATTGCTTCGCGCAAATACTTATCCATCATTAATATACATATTTTTTCAAAATTCGCATTAACAGAAACTGAAGACAAGCCGAAGATTAACAACGACCGTCGTCGAGCACATACATACCTACCTAGTAAGACCTAGTACATACAAGTATATACCCCAAAAGCACACATTATGGCTTCACTGATTGTTGGTCAATCTTCCAGGCATAAATGTGGGTAACGGTCAAGTATTATATCCTTAAACAGTCTTTAAATGAAACATAAATTGTATTTCGATGCCGAAAGCACTAAATAAGACAAGAGATCGGTGAACATATAAACTTCAGCAGGAAATTTGACATGAAATTGATGGCTGTCAACATTTGAATCAAACGAACATGGCTTTCCTGGAGAAAAAAAGCGGCATGTTTTCAAATTATTATTTTAAATTAAATATTTAAATTGTTTTTTTTTTATACAAAAAGTTAAATACTTTATTCAATCTCTTTATTATTCCAAAAATATATTTTCAAAAGATGTTGTGAAGTTTTCAAAAGAAAACATTCAAAACTCGGTCATGACGACGTCATTTTCGGCAAAGCCTCGGAAAAAACATGCTTCCGTGTTGACAGCAGAACGCCTTACTGGATCATCTGAAATAAAAAGAAAAAAATACGAATAAAAATCATACTTATATACGTAGACGAAGGGAAAAAAGTGAAACTTGTAGTTTTGGCAGAAGTTTTTCCAAAAAAAAAAATGCAAATTTTGTTTAAAAAAAATTCTCAAAGTTATTCTTTAATTAAGGTGAAATTGAAAATAAAAAAAAAAATTGTAAATTGTATCCCGAAAAACTATGTAAAATTTTATTAAAATGCGTTATGTAGTACACAAGAAATCTCTAAAACTATAACTCGGATCCACTGAGAATTTAGGCCAATATTCTAGAGATTTTTTAGAATTAAATAAGGCAAAAAAAAATCGATATCTTAAAGCCGTATAACCCCTTAAATATGTAATATTATATTTTCGAAACTACTTGTCTTACTGCCCGGAATCATCAATTCGTATTATCAGCAACTCTTATATTCTGAAACTCCAATGTACATACATATATATTTTTCAATTTAATGTAAATTTTTTACCATTTCGTACTAAAAATAAAGAAATAAAATAAAAAAGGCTTGTTTTATTTTAAATATACTTATTTGAAACGTCAACAAGTTGTATCATACTCATATATTACATTTTGAAAATCTTAATATCTACCACAGTAAGTATAAATGTATATCATAACATAAATCTCTTAAAAAATATATGTATGTATGTAAAAAAAATATCCATTACAATGAAATGAATAGCGGAAATTATTCATCTGCACCACCCTGTTAAAAACAATATTTACCATTTCTACAAATCAATAGGAGATCATAAGAAGCAGCAAGGCTGCGCTCAAAGCATAAAGCACACAAATAATAGATAAGCTCTCCATATTACATATGCATTAACTATTTCCAATAACAATTAGCAACAAATAAACCGTGTTGTTTCTCTCTTACGGCATCACCCACTCATGAGTGATAACATTGCAGCTTTGTTGTGGAATGGAATTTCATTTACCGCAAGCGAAAATGACACACAGGATGAGCGAAACAAATGGAACGAAGAAGTGTTGTTGCATTTTTTAGAGTAAAGTAAGTAAACAAATCAAAGAAATTCGCGCATAATCAGCAGCTGTCAAGTGGCTCTCATTATAATTATGGGCGCCTATTAAGACAACAGCGAATAATGGGGATTTGCGTGGGAATTTTTTGATTTCTGCAACCAACCTTGAAGGGGCGTAAAAATAATTTTTTAATAATGAAGGGGTACTTACACTAGGCAATCATATTTAATGAGAAGGTGGGTGGCCTCACATTCCAAAGATTGCCGTGCATTTATCCTGCTCTGATTGTACTAGGCGCTCAAAAAGTAGATGACAGTAAAAAAAATTATATGCAAACTTTATCATTGTAATCCTTTTACTCGCTGTGCATGAGCTTTACAGTTTTTTTTTAGTATTATGCTATATGGAGTATATAAGAGCGACCTTAAGGACACTCGGCAAATGGAACAAAGCTTTGTTGCTGTGAGCAAATATTTCAAGGGCAAATCAAATGTAATATGATGCGTGGGACCTTCAAATGATCAGCTGTCCATCACTACATTTTGTTAGTGTTAAGCAGTAAACAGCGAATATGCAATCGAGCTTAAGGATATTTGACAAATAGAACAAAGCTTTGTTCTTGGAAGCACATATTCAAACGATCAGCTGTCTAGTGTCTACTACTATTACTACATTTATGGGCGCTTGGTAGGTCAACAGCGCATTTAGAGGCCGGCCGGCCAAAAAAATTGCATATTTTAGTATATAGGATTTTCCACCAGGCAATCATATTTCATGAGCTTCATATAAAATCAAATTTGCATGGTTGATAGGATTATGTTTTATACTAGGGCCACAGAAACTATAATATATAATTTTTTTGCTATAATCAGCCTCATTCATTAGCCTCTGCTTCATTAATGCATATGCATATGCATTATCAGTTTTGTTAGTGTTGCACAGTAAAGAGAGAATATGAGGTCGAGCTTAAGGACACTTGGCAAATGGAACCGAGCTTTGTTGCTATGAAGAAATATTTCAAATGGAAATCAAATGCAATTTAGCTCTTCCAATGTAATGCGAACGACCTTCGAATGATCAGCTGTCTAGTGTCTATCACTGCATTTATGGGCGCTTAGTTAAACAACAGTGAATGTTGTATGATTTTGATGCAATTTTTTTATTTTCTTTTCAACTTTGAGGCGATAAAAAAAATATCAATTTTAATATACAGAAGGCGGCCCCACCACCTGCTTGCGTTGCGATAGATCGCATGTTCGTGCTTTTTACCAGGCGCGCAAAAACTAGAAGATATACGAAATTGACATTTTTATTGTTTTAGTCAGCCTCTGCTTCTTTAATATGCTTATGAGCTTCACAGTTTTGTTGGTGTGGAATAGAAAACAGATAATATACGATCGCCCTTAAGGACACTTGGCCAATGGAACCAGAGCTTTGTTAGTGTGCGAAAATTTTCAAATGCAATACAAATACAATTTTTTGCTTTTCAAGTGTTATGCGGTTAACCTTCGCACTGATTATGGGCGCCTAGTTGGTTGACGATCACACGATATGAAAACGATTGCTGACTGATATGGACGATTGGTGGGAGTTTATTTAAAAAGAAAACCAAAAGGAAAAAAATTATTAAAATATGTATATAACATACAAGTTACTCTCATACCAGGCGCACATAAAACTGTGATGATGACCGAAAAATGTTAAACCGCAGCATGACAACAAACAACAGTAAATAGATCAAATACAATTCTATCGGCATGATTTGGCACATGGAACAGAGTATTGTTATTGGAATTCCTGGAAGCAAAAAGATGTCTGATTTTCTTCCAAGAAAATTCGCCGCTAAAAAGTGTTGCAACAAAGCGTGCTTAACTCGGTATTTAATGAATACTTTGCTTACCCAACATCTTGTTGATTTTTGAGCGCCTAGTATTATACATTTTCAACATACACTGAGAGAACGATGTGAGAAGAAGAAGAAATAAAAAAAAATTTTAAATCAAGAAAATAAATAAAATTCTTACTTACCAAATAATATACAAGGTAATACAATTGTTCGAAAATCGTTTGTTATGTTATTTAAATAAATAAATTTATTATTTTTAATTAAAAAAAACGTTTGTAATCTAATTTTTTCGTGAATTAAATTTATTAAAAATTAAAATGAAATAAAATACAAAACAAATGATAATTTAAACAAGTAAGGCAGGCAGGCGGCTAAAAACAAATGTAAACGAACACTTTATACCCTCGCAACTTGCAAGAATCAAAATCGAAGAAAATAATTTCCGAACTTCAATAATATAAACTGACAAGTTGACCGATATTTTTTGGTTAAAAGATCGAAATAAAATTGGTGATATCACGATATCAAGGGCTTGAACAGTTGTAGTTCAATTTTGACAATTTTTAGTCATAAGGTGACACACCTCAAATATACAATTCTTGCAAAGTGTATGTATGCATTGGTGCTTGATTCGTATGCTGGAATGGGTCAGTTTCAGATTTAAAGTGGCATTATATGGAAAGTAGACATGGTTGTTAACCGATTTCATTTTTTCATTTTAATATAGGAATATCAAGATAATCTGAAAAACCGAATTTGGTTGGAATCAGTTGGGTAGATACAGAGATATGCATTTTCACCTAAATGTGGGCTGTGTCACCCATATCATACAAATTTGAAACCGACTCCTACAAAGCCTTTTCTGCCATTTCAGGTGTAAAAATTAAAATGTATCTGGTGCATTTATCTACAGATTTATCGCACTTGTAGTTGTATTTAAAATATGTTATACGGAGAGTGGGCGGGGTTATGATCCGAATTCACCCATTTTTAAATGCTGGGTAGGAGGCTAAAAATATTTACCCTGAACGAATTTTTTATTATAATTTGAACGGTTTTTGAGATACATAGATATGTATGTATATATAGATCTTATGAGAGGATGGGGTTACGCCCACTTAAAAAAAAAAAAGTTCAACTATAGATGCCCTTCCTAAAGTAATGCTTTGTATTAAAACTCAGTCTTGTATCTCATTGTGGAGCTAAAATATGGTACTTTATGGGTTTCCGATTAATGGCGTTATGTGAGAGTAACAATGGTCCGATTCCGGTCATCTGGAATAGAAACCTTCCTTGGGTGCCAAAGTATAGGGTGGGCCATCTAACGTTTTAAATTTGAATTATCTATATTTCGACATTGGAAACGTCAAATACCATTCGGAAAGTGACAGATATTCAGTAAAAAGTCTAAAATTTACGAAATGGGTCGCTATTCACTATTCTACAGTTCGCAGATTGGGCAGAAGATCGTTTGATCGAGGATGGTCAATTTTACCGAAAAATCATCTTTTCGGACGAGGCTCATTTCCACCTCGATGGTTACGTTAACAAGCAGAATTGTCGCATTTGGGGCACAGAAAACCCGCACGAATCACTGTATGGTGCGGATTTTGGTCTGGTGGAATCATCGGCCCATTTTTCTTCGAAAATGAAGAAGGAACCGTAACAAGATGTCTCAATTTTTAATCGAGGACTAAACAGACACAATCACTTGGAATTCAATTGGTCTCGTCATCCTCATCATTTTTTATATGTATATGTAGCGGGTTTTTCAATGAAGGCGCTATAAAAGCAGACTGATAGGGACGACGCCATATTTTTTTGCCCTTTTTTCTGACATTTCTGTCCAGAAAAGTTTGTCTTTTCAATATACGATCCAATAAATTTACTACCGAAATTCGGAGTCGTCAATAAACAATACATGCGTTATTGGTCAGGCAGTAATCTACACGTACTCAATGAGACGCCATTTCATCCCAAAAAAATTACGATTTGGTCCAGTTTATGAGCCGGCGGCGTCATTGGGCCGTACTTCTTCCGTGATGACCAAGACCGGCATGTTACTGTGAATGGGAATCATTACCGCTCAATTATAACTAACGGTAAATGCATACTATTGGGTTCCAGTGAATGTCACAACCAATTTATTGAAAGCCATGTTTGGTGAACGTGTTATTTCACTAAATGGCCCAGTCAATTGGCCACCTCGGCTGAGCGATTTGATGTCGTTAGACTATTTCCTATGGGGTTACGTCAAGTCTATGGCCTGTGCCAACAAGCCAGCGACGATTGACGAACTTTGTCCGAATATCGATCGTGAAATTGCCGCAGTATCGGCCGCTTTATGCTTTAAAACCATCGAAAATTAGATTTAGCCTCTGGACCTCTGCAAGCGTGCCCATGGTGGCCATGCAAAAGAAATAAAGAATTTCATTGATATCTCAAATCGTTTTTTATTTCTGTAGCACTCTTATTGAAATCCGTTTTATAAAATCTTTGCTTCCGACCAACTAGCGTGAAAGCTCTATCAGGCTTGAAAAACTGCTTGACTAACCAACTTTTTGTCTTTTATCATCCTAACCGAAAAATAATATTGACAACCACCCAAAATACAACAAGAGACCGCCGCTTATGACAAAAACACTCGAGAAAGCAGTCGCTAAGCACTTCACTTGGCTGCCGCCAGTTGCCACAGTGCCACATTCTGCATGCAACATGCGACAACGCACTCGAACTTTTCCGGATAATTAAACTTTTGATTAAGCAAATAAATATTCGCGCAGAATTTGATGAAATAATTCAATTTAGCAACAATTTAGATAAGTCTCCTCAAGAGCACAGGGCTCGGCCTTGCGTTGTGTGCAAAAACCAAGGCGACTGCAACACACTTACAACTGAACATACATATGTATATGTTCCTTAGGTACTTACCGCATAAATGGGCGCGAAGCTTACGCCCTCAAGTTGTGGTGCGTTGAGTGCGGGTAGCGAAGACATTTTGTGGTTGCCAGCCGGGTCTTGCATCCAGCGTGCCGGTCGCTCAGCCAGTGAGGCACGCATAATTTCTCGAGTGCCGAACATTATTGCTGACTTCCTGTGCAAATAAATAAAAGAAAAAACAACAGTTGATAAAAAAAACAAATCATATGAATGCAAAAATAATTTCACATGCCGTCAATTACAGTTATATTATATGCAAGCATTGGTGTGAAAATTTTATTATGCAAGTGGATTATTCGCACAATTTTATGCCTCGCATTTCTGACTTTCTGACAATTGAAAGCATTTTGATTGCGTGTCATTCAGTCGGCGAGTGAGTGGTAAGTGTTGAGTGGACACTGGTGGTTGGTGAGCCGTTTAAATGGTATCAAAATCGCTGTTTTATATGTATGTACATATGTATAGCTGTAGCTTCCATTGTGATTTGCATCAAAATCAATTTGAATTGAAATATCACTAAAGGACCGTTTTCTGCAGACAAATACATCTGTGCTCAAAAAATTTGCTTATCTGAGTGGACTCAGATCTTAATGGTCTGTCGTATGATGCGCCCTGATAACCGACTATTTGATATTTGAAATTGAAGGTCGTGATCTCGGCGACATTTGGTTTCAACAAGACGGTGTCACTTCCCATACATCGCATCAATCAATGGATTTATTGAGAGAACACTTTGATGAACAGATAATTTTACGTTTTGGGCCGGTCGATTGACACCGAAGTCATGTGATACATTTCCATTAGACTTTTCCTGTGAATATATGAAAATTCTACAGTCTATGCGGACAATCCCGCTTCGATTCAGGCCTTTGGTCTTCTTAGCAGAGAAATAGTTAATTAAGAAAGGTTTAGCTATGTATTTGGTTAGATCGGCAGGGTATCATCTATTTTTATTTAGCACCTCCCCTATGTTCAAACTCTTATTTCGGACCTATACTGTCAACGATTAGTCCATCTGAAAGAAGAATTCGCCCAGAAGAAGCTAGCTTTGGTCTATAGGAAAGAAATTGTGTTCCATTAGGACAACCCCGGTTAGACAAATCGATAGTGACTTGGTAGTCAGGGTGTTGCTGGTTGGGAGGTTCGTATGCTGCACCTTATAGTCTGGACTTGGCAACAAGTGAGTTCTATTTGCTCCTATGTATGGTGGAAGATTAGGCTGGTAAAAAATTCGCCTCAAGAAAAGCTTTTGACTCCGCGTTTCGTACGGTATGTGAAATGATAACTCAACTCTAAAAGAGAAAGCCAGAGCAGATACGGTGAAGCACTGGCAGTAACGACGGGAGGACAGCCGAAATGGTCGCTGGACATTCCGACTAATCCCAAACATTGAACCATGGATACATAGACCGCACGGTGACTTTCATCAACACAAATTCTCACAGGACACAGCTGTTTCAAATCATATTTGAAGCGATAGAAACACGATGACAACGATTTATGCGATTATTGCGGAGGCGAGACCATCGAGAATGAAGAGCACACTTTGCTACCTTGTCCGAATTATGAACAAAAAAGCAAAATTTGGAAAAATGCATTCGAAATAGACGAAATCCCAGAAAATCGAGTAGGTATATCAAATGTTGGAACCACTAGATAAGTGGAAAGCCGTGCGTGAAGTAGCAGCCAAAATAATGACACACCAAAGAGTTGGAGAGCAAAAATGTAGAATAGAACTATAAAATGTAACGGACAACTAAGAAGCCATGACTAGAGCAGACGAGAAGGGTTTGGGTACAAATACTGTACAAGGCGGGTTATGAGACAAAAAGAGCTCGGATCAAGTAAGTGCAGTTTGTTATTAAATGCATTAAGATCATTACGTATGTATGAGTAATACTCAATCATCCTCCCAACGTAATACTCGTACTTGACAGTGGTACAGGGGGGATCGGTATAAAGCAATAGGAGATTCAGTTCGGATTAAAGTTCCACACCGACATGGTCTTCAGGCTTTCGTTGCTTCCTCTTCGTAAAAAAACACTAAATATTGCGCAGATCTGTTGCATGTTGGAATTAGTAGAGACCTACACTCGCGGCCCGAACGAACAAAAAAGTCAGAAAAAAAATTTAAGAAATTATAGTGGTAAGGTTTCCGTGGCCACGAGTGTAGTTATAGTTTCATTTAGTAATAAGTAATTTGAGAACGAAGATTGTTCTAGTGCGATTTGTGATACTCTACAAGTATTCTCTACAAGTTTCAAAACAAGAGCATCGTTGGGATTGTAAGTAATCCGATCTAAATATGGGTAATCTTCTCTAACTCGGCCATTGAGTAATCTCTCCTCACAAGCAGTTTATCTAATCTAACCAAGAGAAGATTATATACATATGTATGTATGTATGTATGTATACACAATTATGAATTGTTAGCGTTCATATTTGCAAAGCTGTCTTGTTTACTATTTGAACTTTTCTTATTTGTAGGCTTATATACTTATGCTACTTATAGCCATGCATATACTTATAAATATGTATGTATATGGCAAAACTGTAACTAATACGCCTTTTTACACCCGTAAATCCTTTAAATGACGACTAAACGCTGCTGCCCACTTGTAGACAAACAAAACGGTATACATATATATATATATGTACATATATGTATGATTTGGTGAGGCAGTCTAAAGTGTTTCAAACGAACGCCTACCTACACTCCTTCAACACAAACAAACAGAACTGGAAATTCAGGAGTTTAAGTAAAACTCCAACTAAATTCACTAATCCGGTGTGCCAAATCCACGAGGCTAGTGAGACGCGCAGCTGGACGCAACCGTCTGTGCTAGAGCACCACCAACCGTTATAATATTGGCTATATTTTTACCGCATGCCAAGGCACGAACAAAAGAACGAGCACAAACGAAGAATAAAGCATATCCTTTGACTAAGTGTGTAGAAGAGCAGCAGCAACGGGATCAAAAGTAGCGGTTTATGGGCCTGAATAGGTGCCTATACTTATAAGGAAACACAAAAATAATTTTCGCATGCGCAAAAGTGTTGAGTCGGCAAAATTAGTGCAAAATGCTCGAGCGGTCACTTGAAGCCTTTACCGTTGGCAGGTATATCGAGTGCATTGGTTAATAAGAAACAAACGGTTAGACGGACAGAACTGTTGTTCACTGACCGTAAAATCAGCTTGTCTGCATTTATGATTTTTCTACGGCTCATTTACCTTGTCCCCCTCCCGATATACAACTGAGTCTAATATGCCAGCAAATCCTTTGAATTAGACGAGTGAATGGTTGTGGGTTTTATGTTTGGATGTGTAGTGTATGCATGTATGTATGTATGTGTTGCAAGTAAGTAGGTGGTTACGCTGTATTATTTTCGGACAATTAAAGCAAATATTTTGCGTACTAATTAAAGCAGGACACACAAAGGTGAGCACACAAACACATACATACAGTTAAGCAGACACATATGTATATATGTATGTATGTACATACCAGAATTTGCATGCAACGCGGCAGGATATCGCCCCAGTGCCAACCTTTTGCTCGAACTCGCAAAGCAAGGAGGCAAGCCAAGGCGAATAGTTGGTTTGACAGATATGAAAAATGAAATGAAATTCAGATTTGCCAATTGTAGACATTTTATGTGAAAATATGTGAGTGAGAAAGACAGAAAGTGAGTGAGAGCGAGAGAAAACGCTGGAAGTAAAATTTACATGTTTTACCCTTTTGTTTGCGGCAGAGAATATGCATCTCTGCTGTGGGCAAAAAATAGTAAGACTTTTTAACTTAAACGAGAATTGCTACACACATTGAAGAGTATTCCAGAAATTTACTTTAATAACGGCTTCGAAGATAGGAAAACACGTTAAAATAAGTGTATTGGGGTCCGGGGGGACTACTTTAAGGGAGACCACATAGATTTTGTAGAATAAGTGAAGAGTTTTAAAATTATCAACAAAGTCTAAATTCTTTTTGCCCACAGTTATCTGCACCGATTTTGAGGTTCATTATTTAGAGCATTTAGTGCTGCCTGCCGAATTACACACACATATACATGTACATATTCAAAAACATAAGCCAAGCAAACAGTGCCGGCAAGCGGTCAAACAAACAATTGGACAGCCTTGAGGAATGTATTGTGCGCCATTTCTCAGAAAAATTATCCATTTAAAGGATTTAGTGTGTGCATATCCTTTAATATGCCTATTTAGTTTATGCTTGCGCATGCGCACTATTCTTGTGTTGCGCGCTGATATGCAAATATTGACAAGGATAATTTGTCAAAAATACCCGCTACAGCACAATTGACCAATAGCAACAACAACAACAAAACACCGAGCATGAATATTTGATTTTGTGAAATCTTTGATGACTGTGCCCTTGCGCATACACACGCACACATGCGTATATATTTCATACACAAATTGGCATGCGTAGCTAACTGTTTGCTCTTTTCACTCCACGAAAAATCATTTATCATTAAGTAAAGGCATATAAAATATTTAATGGCATGCGAAATGTCGCTACTAACGGCTGTGTGAGTTTCTTCAAGGTTTTCGTTTTGTTTGCGCGCTCAAACGGTGCTTTGGCAACTCTTTCTCCTTAACCAAATTGGAGCAAACGCCGAATTGTTCAATTGTCTGCAGGGCAACAATGTAAAAGTCAACTGGAAATATTATGGGCAGAAATTGTGAAGGACGAGAATTATGCTTCATAAGAATTCTAGGAAGTAGCAAGCCATTATTTTATGATTACTTTAAAGTACAGCTGCTGTTATGGTATAAGCATATAATAAACATATTTATGTAAATAACAACTATACATATGTATATACCTAAATAAATAATATTATTTCAAAACCACCTCTAATAAAAACTATTTCTATTACAAAGCATATGATATACTTAGATATGCTTGGACCTGCAAAAATCCTTCTAAAAAAGCACTCTAAATGTATAACGGATACAATGAGCCTTTCACAACGCTGATGACTTGCATTATGCTTTGATCGCAAGTTTAGAAATTTCATAATACCAATGAGAAGAAAAATTATTGCTCTTCTTGACTCTTTCAGAATTGAATTTGGCTGCCTTTGTTTATTTCTGAACTCTCACATCGATCCTTAACCATAATTTGGCAACTATGTCATATACCAATTGGTTTAAAGTCCAAAAAGTCGCATTCTGACTCATGGACCGAAAGTCGTTTATAGAGAATATCTGTGAAGGTTAGGTTAGGTTAGCTCATCCCAAGTGAGGATCTCCCTCGTTCTCCCATCTCCGAAATAGTCTTTGGCCGGTTAAAATCCGGGTCAATTCCGGTAACACAGAACCGGCTGTCGTGGGAATTGCCCAAGAGAACATCTTTCTTGACTGAACCTTCATAACGAGTCCTTTGTGAAGGCAGAAAAAGACCGTAGAGACTCGGACTGAGGTATGGAAAAACTTAGCGAATTTTACGTCGAGATCTTAAATTGAAAGCGTACAAAATACTGCTCGTGTAAGAACTGAAACCGCTTGACCTATCTAAGGGACGTTGCTTCGCTCTATAAAAAGTTCCAAAAAGAGCCGATGTTTTGAGCCAAATTATGTACAGCGATGAGGCCTATTGGCTCAACGGGTATGTAAACAAGCAAAATTGCCGTATTGGGGACGAAGAGAAACCTGAAGAGGTTCAAAGGCTGCCATTTCATTCAGAACAAACTACAGTTTGGTGTGGTTTGTGGGCCGGTGGAATCATCGGTCCATATTTCTTCAAAAACGATGTCGGAGAGAACGTAATCGTCAACGATGACCGTTATGGCGCCATGATAATCGATTATTTGGTGCCTGAAATTGAAGCTCGTGATCGCGCCGACATTTGATTTGAACAAGACTTCGCCACTTCCCATACATTGCATCAATTAAGGGATTTATTTAGAGAACATTTTGGTGAGCAGATAATTTCACGTTTTGGGCCGGCCGATTCGGCACCAAGATGATGTGATATCACACCGTTAGACTTTTTCCTATGGGGATATGTAAAGTCGTAAGTCTATGCGGACAATTCCACTTCGATTTAGACCGGAGCAAAACATCAGACGTGTCCTTTGCCAGTTACCAGTCGAAATTCTCGAACGAGTCACTAAAAATTGGACTCAACGGATGGACCAGCTGAGACTTAGCCGCGGCCAACATTTGAAACAGATAAACTTCTAAAAATAAATGCCTACTCCAAAGTATACAAAACGATTTTTCGCTTGAAAAACCGAAACTGAAAAACCATCTTTGAAACAATCTTCTTCCATAAGCACTAAACTGCGCAGGTTTAAGACCAACTACTTATAGACAGTATTTTTGTGCCTACCATCTTTACCTTACACCCACCTCCTTTAATTTTTATTGTCTTTCTGAAGGCACTCCATTTAATTTGGCCTTAAATCAAAATGTTAAATTCACCTTTTCAACATTTAATTCTACGAAATGCACAAACGAATTGATATGTCAAATTAATGGCAGGCTCAATGGCATATTTATTACAAACACACACACTCAAAAGTACACAGCCATGGTCGCCTCATATATGAAAGCGCAGAACCCACCACGGCGAAATTTGCGCCTACTTAAAGATTTTTACACACATGTACATTGAAGTTATAAGTATGTATGTCATATGTAAGCACGTGTGTATGTGTCTGAGCAGCTCACCGGCTGAATGCCACACGCATGCGCCAAGAAATTTAAGGGCGAAGGTAGGCGACTGCAAGGAAAGCATCAACGGCAGTCGATTCCTCAAACCTTTTGGCCATTGACAGCCAAGGCAAGCAAACACATATACAGATACACAGTCATACGTAGATATATGTATGTATGTATGTAGGTGCATTAATGAGCAGCAAATTAAATATGTAAGTGCAATAAAATAAATAAAATGCAATAAAGAACACGTGATTTAATATAAAATAAAACAAAACTACTCGGATACAGCGCACAAACACATACATACATATATACAGCTTGGTTATTATTGTATGCACATCTACCCGCTGGAACATAAAAATCCCACAAATTTCATCTTCCCCGAAATAAATCAATCAATTAAATTTTTATGAAGTACCCGCAGCGTTGCGACCGTGCAAGTATTTTCGCTTGAATTATCATGCTTTTTTGGTGCTTTGTTTTTGGTTTTTATGCCCTGAATTTATACCCTACTACCCTACCCGTAAGTTTGCCAAGAAGTTTGGGATTTGTGGGGATCCAATATACATTCATGAGCAGATCAGTTTTCGAGATATCGATCTGAGATTTTGCCGACGTCTTATTTTCTTCAAAAAGTTGCTTATTTGTCTGAACCGTCGATATCGGAAGCCTACAGGATATAGCTGCCATACAAACTAATCGACCAAAATCAAGTTCTTGTATGGAAAACTTTTTTATTTAACAAGATATCTTCACGTCTTGTATGGAAAACTTTTTTATTTAACAAGATATCTTCACGAAATTTGGCGTTTGTTCAGATTGGCCCACTATATCATATAGCTGCCAAAGAAACTGGTCAAAATCAAGTTCTTGTATGGAAAACTTTTTTATTTGTGGAGATATCTTCACGAAATTTGGGATGGATTATTACCCAATCCAAGTCTACAATATTCCAAGAAATTGTTCAGATCGGCCCACGATATCTTATAGCTGCCATACAAACTGATCGGTCAAAAACAAGTTTTTGTAAGGAAAACTTTTTTATTTAACAGGATATCTTCACGAAATTTGACATGTATTATTATCAAAGTCAATTCTACAATATCCCAACAA
The DNA here is from genome assembly GCF_023373825.1 of Bactrocera dorsalis. NCBI lineage: Eukaryota > Metazoa > Arthropoda > Insecta > Diptera > Tephritidae > Bactrocera > Bactrocera dorsalis. Next base: position 99,156,299 of record NC_064303.1, read on the forward strand.
ATTATTCAGATCTGCCCACTATATCATATAGCTGCCATACAAACTGGCCGAACAAAATCAAATTCCTTTTATTTGTAAAGGGTATTACTGCTTCGACACAGCCGAAGTTAAAGTATTTTTGTTGTTGTAGTTATTGGCTTTTAGCCCGGCCAAAAGAATGCTGTGACAAACGGCTTTACAGACTGTCATCACTACGCCTGCGCATGTGCCACAAGCTGCATCAATGACTAATCACTGTGTATGAGTGTGTGTTCGCATATGCATGTGTGTGGATGTGTGTCAAACAAACGAGATTTGAGGGAGGACTCACTGCGTTTGAGTGACTGACATCATTGTCAACGGCCATAAAATCGTAAGCAACAAACAGTCAATAAAAGTAAATCGAAAACGAATGAATTGAAATTAAGATAAAGATGAAGAAAACGTAGAAGAACAAGCATAAAAGTGAAGTATATCAAAGTGTGGAGCCACATCATATTTTACGATGACTTTTGTGTGCAGCTCATCAAAATGTCTGCGACGGCGGCAGAATCACAGCGTCGTTTTGACAGACTTTGCTGCAAGTTCACCATTGACATGTGTGTGTATGTTGTGTATGGATATGTGTAAGTGTATTTGTGTCAATGAATCTTATGAAAATGAGCCTATCAACGCAATGCCGAGCAAATGTAGTATATGTGTGTGTTGTTGTGCCTGCTCACATTGATTTATTTTATTTCGAAGGATTTTTATGTTATTTTTGTTTTTTGCTCTCGTAGTAATTAAAATTTCAGTTAATATACTCGTAGCAATGCAGTGAGTTATGCGCCGAATCGCGTGTTGGCTCTGTCTGCCCTAACTGAAGATAAAGCACTGGGCGAAGAAATGTTAGAGCACATTTTGAACAGATTCTTTTAGATTATTTATAAGGAAAGCGAAAATATCATATGGAATCTCCTTTTAAAATTTAACATCATATTTCTCTCTATGTAGGGAATCCCACTTCAAAGTACGGAACGTCGTAAGTAATGCTACGACCTATTCAAATTATGGAACACTTCTCCAAGCTTCTGAATGATAGTGAAAGCATAACACCAAGAGCTGATGATCCGATTCCCTAATCGATGACGATTTCATCGCCCGACCATGAAGAAGTTCGAATAGCAATTACCCGTCTGAAAAACAAGACAGCGGCGGTGGCTGTTGGATTACCGGCCAGCTCGACGGCGAAGAACTCATAAGGAGTATGCATTAGCTTCTATGTAGAGTATAATCGGACAAAAGCATGGCCGACGATTGGAATTTAAGTGTGGTCTGACCAATCCACCAAAAATGATTGTGCCAACTACCGTGAAACGCCTCTTTAACATCACATATAAGGTTAGATTAAAGACCCTTGTCGACAAACTGATTGGTCCTTATCAGTGTGCCTGGGAAATCAGCAACTGGACAGATATTCACCATGCGCCAAATCTTGGAAAATACCCATGAAATGTTACTTAATACAAATAATTTACTCCTGGCGAAAGGATGGTGTAGTGGGGATGAGTTGAACATCAACCTTTCTAAGACAACTATCGTCCCTTTCACGAAACCTAGGTCCCTGCCCAGTCTTAGGAACCTTACACTTGGAGGCAGTGGGGTAAGGATAACTAACATGGTCAAATACCTTGGTCTCACGCTGGATTCCTCTCTACGGTGGAAGCAGCATGTTGCCTGACCTTAATCAAAGCGATTGGCTGGCTGGAAAAACCTGGGGCTGCAAGCCAAGGATCGTTAGGTGATTGCACACCATGATCATGCGACCGATAATCAGGTATGCAACGACTTGCATGTATCTGCATGTCGAATGCAAGGCGTACTTGTCCGACGGCAGCACTTGAAGTCATGCTTGAGCTTACATCACTTCATCTAGTATTATTGGCCCTTCTCCCAAGGAACAGCTTTACTAAAAAGGTTAATTTCACGAAGAAGTTCAAAGTTACTCTTGACGGCAAGGCTGAATGAAATGATTCCACTCTCGAGCTACTGCTTAGGGATAGTACAATCAAGTGGTACACTGACGGCTCAAAAACGTCGGATGAAATCGATGCAGGGGTCGCCACGCACCAAGCTCTTCATAGCGACATTCAAGTGGCACTTAAACCAGTCTAATCCTATGAGATCAAATCGCTACTGGTGCAGGAGTGGAGAGAACGGCTGATAGCCTAGCGGAACGTAATCATGTGCAGTTCATCTGGGTGCCCGGTCAGAAAGGTATAGCCGAAAATGAACTGGCTGATGAGCTCGCCTGCTCCGCAGCTCCACTAACATGGTAGGATATAACTCAGACTACTGGTCGCATTTTACACTGGCCACTGCCAGCCGAAGAAGCACTTACACAACACGGGTCTAGCTTCTTGCTTAAATTGCCGGCTCTGCGACAGGGAGCCTGAAATACCAGAACACATGCTAATTGACTGCATAGCAGTGACTGAATAAACCAAGAAGTACTGAAAAAGTTCACAAAGAAAAATTTTCACGATCTTCAAAAGAAAATAAAAGCCCCAGGAAAAGAGTTCCAATAGAAGCTTATTTCAAAATCAATTCTTTAAGTGTACCATATACAAAATAGAGTGTAGTAACTCAAACGAATTCTGAATGGGCGACAAGCATATGACATTTTGACAATTGATATGCGCGTTTTGATGGACAGCAACGGGTCGGCAAATGAACTCAAGTCAAAGCCAAACATGTGTGCCAAACGATTGAGCCAAACACGAACACAAACCTGCAACAATCAATGAGCTAAACCGCTGGGTATGGAACCGCAACAAACAGTGGCATTTTGGGGAAATAATTTGAAGTTGGCATGAAGCCGCCAGCGCCGTGTGCTGCGCCGAAGCGCCACAGAAAACATCAAAATGCGCTCTGGCATCTGTGCAATTCGATTTCGGGGAGACAAAACTACAATAATATTTAAGCAAACACATAATGACGATGGATGATGGCAATGCCGGCAGCCATAAAAAATAGCACTGTTGTTGTTGTTTGACTGATTGTCAAGCGAAAAAAGTCTAACTACGTCACGGTTTCTTGACGTCAAGGCAGGAAGGACCAGTGAGTGGCGCTGTCGGGCAATGCATTACAGGTTTTATAAGTTATTGTTGCTGCTCTTGTTATTTGTTGCATGCAACAGCCGGCAGTTTGGCGACAGCCTGCTGCTGCTATTAAATCTTCTTGCGAAAAAAGTTGCAAGAAAAATTTCGAAATGTCAAATTGGTCGCAAATGACAAACGACTAAGCGCCACTCGGTGAAATATGCCGCATGTTTGTTGTTATGAAATATTGATTGGCGGAGTTGCGGAAGGCTCGCATGTAGGCGCCACCACTTGAGGAACTTTTTTGTTTGTGCATTTATTAAAAGGTTTTTGTTGTTGTTATGCAATGTATGCCACTTCCGTTTGGAAAAAATAGACTCTTTTAAGAAAAAAATGGCATCCAGTGCATTATAAAAAAATATATAGCAAAATATTTAAGAAAAATATTGTTTTGTGTTAAATTCATTTTTTTTTTTCTTCTTCTTCTTCTACATGGCGTAACAATACGCGATTTAAAATTATAGCCAAAAAAAACAAAAAAAAATTCACGCAATTGAGGAAAAAATCTCTAAAAAAATCTATGGGAGTGCACAGTGGTCGGGCTTGTAAGAAAAAAATACTTCTAGTGGAGAAAATATTATAAAAATTCTAAATATTTTTCCGAAATTCTATAAGAAAAATATGTTTTGTGTTAAATATCATTTATTTTTTCTTCTTCTTCTTCACTCCTTAAGTTACACTGGCGTAGTCACCGCTTCACGCGAATAAGCCGAGTCAATTTTAACAAGTTCACGCAAGTGAGGAAAGTTCTCTGATCGCCTTTCACTTGGGAGTGGCCAGAAACGATTCTTTTACATATGACTCAAGCAGTTCACGACTTCAGGTCTTTGATCAAGTATCCTCTGGGTAGCCTAAGAACATCCGTTTGAAGTGAGAAGGCGAAATATTCCCTACTTAGGGTTGTGCGCTGGGTTTGGGACCACGTAAAAAAACACCCCCAATGAGGAGGAAACAACAAGAAATTCATCGGAAATTCATTATTCACTGCAAAGTTAAAGGAAGCCATGAAATTACATGCCAAAATACTCAAAACTAAGCTACTCATCGTAAGACTTTATAAAGTCACAAGTATATAGTATTCCCGATTTAACAAGCTCATTATCCTCGCTGTTTGCTGATAAGGCATGAAAAACAACGTTTGCAAGCTTAATGGAGGCTGTTCGAGCAAACAGCTCATTCAAAGCTTAAAAAAACTTCTAAAAATGTGATATTTTTAGAGAAAGCTAAGAAGATTAGTTGCCACCATCTCATGGGAGATCATCAGAAAGCACAATTACTTCATATAACAAGAAGAAACCCAACGAGATATCCATGGCTGCTTCAACAATGGACTGAAATAACTAGTGTTAGGCATTAAGCGTTTGCCAAGCTTAGCCATAAAATCGGTCCACGAAAGATCCCTTAGTATTGATCAGCTCACAAATCCAAGATAAGCGATTCACACTTGGACAGATATTTGTCCTTTGCCTTACCCATCAACTCTTAAAGGTGGATCACCAGATCCTCATAGACCGATCAAGTGTTTTCAAAGGGGTGTTTATCGACAAAAGCCGCTTTTCTCAAAAAAACTCCCTTTGGTACGCGACATGTGAGCCAATTGGGCCTGTCAGAACACCTATAAGTGCGAAGAGATTGACTTTGCTCAGAGCTCGGTTCGAGTTCGGAGAACCTTTTACGATTCACTCTAGGCCAGAAGGATATCGCAGTCGTACAAGTTCTGGTTGTTGACCATCCGAATGGATGTACATTTCTCTGAAGAAAATTGCACTTTGGAGCAGTACATCCGCTTTTTGAAGACAGCCTGCTCATTTTGCAAAACACTCCAACAGTTCGGTGGGTCTGTAACTAGAGATGATGGTGAGCTCACGACAAAAGACTTCACCACCCACTCTAAACCTTAAATTCGATCCATTCATGAAAAAGCTTAGAGGCATTTCTTCTTCAACAGCTTTGTCCGCCCACAAATCCCTTGCAGGTGTGTGTACTGAGAAGGTTCTGTGGTGCAGTGATCTAGGTTGGAAGATATGGAATTGAAGTAGTGGAGAATTTCAGTGTGTCCCTACCCTGGACCCCTCATATATCCAGCCTTTATCAGCTATGTTTATAGATGCAAGGTGTAGAATGGTATTGAGTATTGAGCACTACAGATGCCGATGAGGGCCCAATGAGAGAAGAGTAACATCAGGGTCCTAGATTAGACATAAATTTGGAACTATTCGGGATTTATAGCCCCTACTATCCTGCAAATGGTGATCGGACTAAGATATTGGATAGTTGTATTTACTCCTAACCACTAAATCATGGGGACCTCTAATTCTAGAAATAGCAAAAGGAGACAATTTCTGTTCCATAAAATTATCAGAAGAATCAGAAATCATCTTTTGATGGCTAAAAATATTAGACTTTGATTCAGTGAGTAAACCTTAAGCTTACGAAGTTCAAACAACGTTTGAGAGGGGACATAAAACAATAAAGAAGTGTATGAAAAATTCCAGGATGATAATACTAGCTTGACTGCATTAAAGTTACAACTCGAAAGTAGATAAATGTTGTGTATGAGCTCGGAAGGCTTCCACGAAAAAATAGGTAAGCCCGATCACATTAGAAATATGTCAAATTGTGTATTACAATATTTATATTTCTAAGGTCGAAATGAAACCGCTACCGAAGCCCAGTTGGATTCCAACAGACGAAGTGTGTTTCCTATGGTTGTGGATATTTTTTGGGTAGCTTAAAACAGCTTCAGAGGCCGAACTTCGTCAAATTGGAAATGCTTTTCAAAATTAAAAAAAAAAAAGGTTTGGCAATGAAGAAGCAAGAGTTTAAGAGACTTTAGTGTATAAAATTTAAGGAAATTATTGCGGTCCGCAGTAAGGAGGTTATCGAGCTAAATGCAGACATTTGAATCATTAAAAATTAATTTCGAATCTTTAATTGTCTATTATTTCAACAAATTGTGCACTTCTGGCATCGTGCTGCTCATAAGGTGCTGTCAAGAGACAGCCGATTAACTGATATAACTTTTTCCAGAAAACTGCTGCAGTCACCACATGCTGCATGTTGAAACAACATTTTACCTTAAAAATATCACCTTTCACAGGGGATTTGAAAATTTTTACGATTTTTAAATGTCTGCCAGGAAATTACATAACATAACATATACATATGTATGTGTGTGTATATATCCCGATAGTAATTTGTCTAAAATGTGTGCCATAAAAATTGCCGTCCGATTTCAATCACAATTGCCACAACCACATATCCTTAATAGCTGCTTTCACCTTTAAAAAGCTATAAAATATTTTGGAAAATTGTCTCGTCGTTAAAAATAGAGCGCAACAATAATTTTGGAAAACAAACAAAAACACAAATGAAAATTCCAAGGAAGCTGCAATGATACACGATCGACTGTTGGCGAAAGGGTAAACAGATCGTAAAAATTATTTTTATGACATTTCTGGTGCCCTGCAGGAACAACAACCATAATGCAGCTAGTTGTTGCTGGTGGTGCTTGTGATGATGATGCTGCTGATGGCACTGGCTTGGGTGTGTCCTTCGGTGATGCAATGAGCAATGAGCCCGGGTAATTAGTGGCGCAATTAGACAACAATAGCAACATTTGGACAACAAAAAACAAAACAACACAAAAAATTTTAAAGCGAGTGCTGTTTGCTCGCTTAAGCCGCTACTAATCAGCAAATGCAAGCCATAAAATAATATTGTAATAAACACCATATTTTATACAAAGCCAAGCAGCGGGTATTTTGTGCGAGATTTTTCGTTTGTTTAGTGCAACGCGTGCGCATACGCGCCATTGTTTCGGGCGTTGCAAGTGTTTTACGTTATGTTTTTATGAGTCTTCGCCCTCGGCGCAAGGTCGAAACGCGGTGAAAGTTGTGTAAGATAATTTGTTTTAGGACTTTTGTGTCAATAGTAGACAACAGCTAATGGGTTATGCTATCGGGTAGTTGGCTGGTGGCGTTTTTAATGGCGATACGCGGAAGGTTCGAGCGGCAAACAACTATATGCGATTTCTAGGAATCGCTAATATAATATAATGCTGTTAAATAAATAGATGTTTTGCTGGAAAATATTTTTGTTTGGAAATAATAAATGAAGTGTTACATAAACGAAGGATTACATAAATGAAGGATTACATAATAATGTATGTATATGTATATGTGAATACCCGCATTATACTTGGGTACCTAAGGATTGGCATTTTTAATGCAGACGCTACATTTAACATCTGGAATAGATGGGACAAGACATAATTTGGACCAAAAGTATATGGTATATGATATATATATATAAGTCCAATCGGACGTCTAGAACCAGAAAAATCTAAAATTATATAATATATAGTATGTTTGAAAGGGTCACGGTTCCTGCCTGTATTCAGCGTCTACATTTTTAACTTAAAGCATTTTTAACAAAACCATTAACAGCTTGTATGTCAAAGAAACCCATTTATGTATGTGATAAAATTGCAGAAATTAAAATCTTGAAGAATTAAGGCTCTAGTTTATACCTATTACTCGATTTCAACTAGTTCCATGGTATCAAACAAATATTCGCAAACAAAAGGAAGTGAATGAAAAAAATTATATATCAATACGAGAGCGGTCGGATAGGTACTTAGACCCCACAGCACCATTCTAGCAAGAGGTTACCATCGTGTAATATATTCTCGTTGACTGCTACTGTCGAAGTTTCAACCAAATCGGACTTGTAGTTTTGTTTTGACCGCGCGGAGGCATAGAGGTAGCCGAGGATTTCTAAAAAACACGAAAGAGACCAAGCTCGTCACAAGACGGTGATTCAAGTAACATAATCTAAACACTTCTATTCTTTGTAGACCATCAAAATTTGGTTTTATGATTTTCAACATAATCGAGACTCCGTTATACTACATGAAATACAAGGTGCGTTACAAAGTAAGCAGGAATTTTTTGAATCTAGCGCTCCCTGGTGGCGCCATCTATATGTCGACTGGTGCGATAGAACCTGCTATCTTTATCGATTGTCCAGTGAGAATTCCATGATATTTCATCTATTGAAAGTGAAGTTATTGCGTTTTAAGTGTCAGTATGTTTGTGTTATCGGTGCGAAAATTAGCTTCGAACAAAGAGCCAACATTAAAGTTTGTTTTAAAATTGGTAAAACTTTTACCGAAACGTTTCAATTGATGAAACAAGTTTATGGCTATGATTGCCTATCTCGTAGCGGAGTGCCCAAGTGGTTTCAACGTTTTCGAAGTGGTCGTAAGGACATAAATTACGATCAACATGTAGGCCAATCAAAATCAGTGATCACCTGAAATTCCATCGAAACTGTGCGTGAATTCATCAAAAATCAGCCGAAATCTTCATTGAAATTCATGGAAATGGAATTGAACATCTCCAAAACATCGATGTATCACATTTTGACCGAACATTTGGGCTTATGAAAGGTGTAGTCACGGTTTTTTCCGCACAAATCGGCTGACGAGCAAAAATTGCTCAGAATTCAACATTCGAAGGACACCTTGTGACCGATTGTTTGACCAAAATTTACATTTTAAGCATTAGCCACTCCCCGTATTCACCTGATATGGCACCGTGCGACTTCTTCCTTTTCGGAAAAATGCATTTGTCCGTGAAAGGAAAGCGTTATGCAGACGTAGAGGCGATTCAAAAGGCTTGCACCGGCCAACGAGCTATAACACTCGTTCGACAAGCTTTTGGACCGTGTAAAAAGCTGTATTGAAGCCGAAGGAGACTAAATTGATTTTGCCGAAAAATCATTTTTTTAAGTCCTGTTTACTCATATGTGTCATGAGCACGTTCCAAAGTTCTCGGCTGGTTGTGGGCCGCGTTTTGCTCACTCCAGACAACAAGCATAACCATGTTCTTTATATTTCGGGATTTACAAGCGCTAAAGATGAATATTCTAAGTTACAGTTTATTTACTGTATTCATCCTGGCCAAAAAATTCAATAAAATCGCAAACATTTCCGCGTAATTTTATTACAACTTTTGACGTAGTTTAATTTAGCAACACTGCATCGATGAACTCAATCTTGGTCCTCCATCAAGGACCGGTGTTTATCGATAGCATGGTGAATTCAAGAAGCAAGAACTATTAATGCTGTGCGTAAACTGATATTGAAAATCCTCATGTGCCTTATCGCGAGATTACGTTTGATAAAGATTTTTGATGAAAATTTGATGACATTTTTTTTATCTTGGATCTCACAAAACGTGTCGAACACTCAAAATAAGGCTCGCCTGCTGCGAAACACGTCTATTACAGCGTGACAAGTTATAAATCGTGGATTTAAACGTATGAGCCCGAAAGTAAACAGCTGTCGACTTTCAAGAAATCAGAAAAACCAGCCACCGAAGACGGTTCTACTTTTACAATGACAGTTCGAGCTCTCACACATCGACTGAAAAAACTGCATTTTTAAGCACTAAAAACATCGATTTGACGAGACATTCACCGTATAGTTCTGACTTGGCACCGGGGATCATGGCTTTATTACGCTGATGACTTCTAGATAAAATTTGATGCAAAGTTACTGGCTCTCTTAAGGGGTTGCTTGGGTTTACGGATTTCAAAAACTCGAATCTTTTCATTGTCTTATTAAATTCTATAACACCTCTAGAATATTATCCTACATTTTTAAGTCAATCTGAGTAATAGTTTCGAAGATACAGCCTTGAGAACTTGTGCACTCGAGGTTAGCTGGGCTAAGTGCGTCATCCTTACACGAGTTTTTCTCGAAATTTTCATTTCTTTGTAAAAATGTCTGCCAAAAATCCAATTTTCAGTTTTTTTTCCTTCGTACAATTTCTAAGTTTAGGTTTTAACTAAAACACGTATTTATTCACTTTAGATTACTCTATAAGGAGTTATCCTGCCAACGCGGGGTCGCTGGAAATGGCGTAGCAATGGCCGAGTTTAAAATATTTTTTTCGAAATTTTCAGAATTTCTTTCTTAATAGTGTATGTTTGTTACAACAAAAAGTTCTAATAAAATATTTCAATCTCATATGAGAAAAAAATTGTTGAAAAAAGGCTGTTTTTAACCAAGAAAACCCATGTAACCCCTTAACAATATTTCTATGAGAATTACTAAAGCAATCGGGAGATGGAAACGAGCTCATTTTAAAATGATTTTGCTCCGGCGTGAGCGAAAAAAATGAGGATCACCGAGTGGATTAAAATTCGGAGCACAAAACCAAAATTTATAATCTCAAAACTATTTTCTTTTGCCGGAAGTGCAAGCTGAAATCCACAAACTGGGTTACTGTCTAAGGTCAAAGTATTGATATCAGTAAAATAAAATAACAGTTTTTATTTGGTTGAACTTCAAAAATGTCGGTCACGAACAAGGCAAGCACTTCCGATTTGAAGGCAAAATGCAGCTGGAAATACATACATACATATGTATGTATATGTAACTACATGTACATAAGTAAAGGTGTGTGCTGACCACATGCACCTGCTGAATTTTGGCCACGTACAAAAAGGACGAAACTACGGTATGATCCGGCTATGATCTCAAATATTTTTGTAGCGTCCAGTGTTGCACACGTACACATATATTTAGATGCATTAACACATACACATGGCCACATACATATTTACCGTAATGTGCATATATAAATCGCATAAAAAAACTTTTTTGCTCGCAAGCTGTCGATTTTCACTTCAAATTTATGAAATCTCACAAATCGGCGCTGTCTATCGACAGACCAAGACCAGATCCTTCTCTCCGCTGGCGACCACAACATCACGCTTGTCCGAAATATAAACGCAGTCGTTGGAAAGCATTTGATAAAAAAATATTATGAGCTCAGCAAACCGTTGAAATGTGATTTAGATTTAAGATTTTTACTGTGTCTTTTTCATGCAACCAAACAAACAACAAAAAATAAAGAAAAAAATAGACAACAACATAAATTAAATTCGCTTATCACAAATAGACCGCCACTGGCGCCTCACGTGTTTGCGCGGCTACAAGTGCGGACGGCAGAAAAATGAGGTGAGTGGCAACCGAAAAAAAAATAATAACAAAAACAGCAACAGTGATGTCGCCAATGCTTATAGACTGCCGAAAATTAAACGAAGAAGCAAATAAGGCAAATTAAAAAGTGTCCAACTGAAAATCACATATGCTGAACAACAACAACAACGGGCACTCTAAGCAGGCAGTTGCACTTGCGCAAAGCAGGATCAATGAAGCAGGATTTTTACCAATGCATGTGCGTGTTCACAAACATACATACATGCACATATAAAGGTGCATATACATGCGTGCATTTCACATGCTTATTGTTGCTTTTTCTGCCTTTTTTTATACAAGTATGCATGAAGGAAGCCAATCTTCGGTATTAGATCCCTTACTCAATCAGTTATGCTCGCAGACCATAATAATTTCTGTCAAGTTAATCGATTATTTCGTCGCCAATTGTCTGTGGCGCTATTTCATTGATGAAAACGGCAATTGAAAATTGTCAAAAACGTAAGAACGAACAACAACAAAAAAGAAAAAAAATATACAGCAATTTAAGATTTACTTATGGCCAATTGAGGAGGTACACATTTAACACCGTTGCGCATTGAAATTACTTTGATTGCCTCAAATCTTTGATACAGGTATGAACATATAAAAATACACATTTTTTATACATATACTATATAACGATATAAGCATATGCACATGTGTATGTAAGTTTGATTGTATGTTGAGGCAAAATGTTGTACGTGTCCTTTTAGGGAAGGTCGTAATTCTTATGTTTATTACTTTCAATTTATCCATCATTTTAAGTAACCTTTAGACTTCCATACTTACATACGTACATAAAAATATACATATGTACAACTATGTATATCAAAAGGTAGTAAATCTTGTGCAATGGGAAAATAATAAACGAAGTCAGTCCATAATAGATATATTGTATAAAACTCTTTAATGAAAATATCGGGAGATACAAGTTGAGGTAATCGGCTTGCTGAGCATACTATTCGTAACGTCATCACCCACCTTGAGACCCAGCATTCATTACTGGATAATATTTAACCGAATAGACCACGTCCACCATGAGGTGAAGAAAATATAGCAGCCGTAGCTGAGAATGTAGACGAAGATAGTGAAGAGTCGATTCGGCACCATTCGCAGCAACTTGGACTGCTGTATGGAACGACTTGAAGATCTTAAATTGAAAGCGTTCAAAATACAGCTTGTGCAAGAACTAAAGCCAATCGACCTTTCAAGCGACATCGCTTCACTTTATGCACTCTTGAAAAGTTCCAAGAATTTCCGACATTTTTGAGCCAAGTTTTGTTCAGCGATGAGGCCCATTTCGAGCTCAATGGGTTGTAAACAAGCAAAATTACCGCGTTTGGGAAGAAGTGCAACCTAAAGTGATTCAAGAGCTACCACTTCATCTAGAAAAAAAACGGTTTGGTGTGTTTTGTAGGTCGATAGAATTATCAGAACATATTTCATCAAAAATGAACCCGGTGAGAACTTAACCATCAACGAAGACCGTAATCGCGCTATGATAAACGACTATTTGATACCTGAAACTGAAGCTCGTGATCTCGACGACAATTGGTTTCAACAAGGCGACGCCACTTCCTACACATCGCATCAATTAATGGATTTATTGAGAGAACACTTCGATGAGCAGATAATTTCACATTTTTGGCCGTTCGTCTGGCCACCAAGATCGTGTGATATCGCACGGTTAGACCTTTTTCATTTTGGAATATGTAAAGTCTAAAGTTAATGCGGACACACTCTTGTTTTTTGGCGCAAGAGAAGAGCAAAAATTTTGTAGTACGAAATTCATCGATATCGCACGGGCATTCCTCAAAGTTTTGCAGGAAGTGATCATTAAAGCTTTGAATAGATTTGGGGTTTAATCGAACCTTAAGAATCTCATCTTCAAATTTCTCTGCGATAGAACGACTGTGCGGGCACAACGTAATGTGAGTAGGCGCACCCCAAAAGAGGTCACTTATCCGGATCATGGTTGCCAATGATATTCTGGAAAAGCTTGAGTGTCGAGAATGTACGAGTTAACTCAGAGGTACCTTAGTATCATAAGCTACTGGGGTCTCATAACGGCTTCTCAATAAGTCCTGGCAAGATCGAATTGGTTGTATTCACTACGAAGTACAAAAGAGGCGCATCTACTATCAATAAGGAGAACGCGTCTACGGTCTGCTGACAGAGATAAGTACATATGGCTTATTCCAAACAGTAGCTCTCATAGAAATCTGTAAAAAAATCTTGGAGTTCGATTTTAGATTTCCTGTCCACTGTAGCGTCTTCCAAGCGAAGGTGGCTACCATAAATGTAGAAATCTACTGCTCTGGAGCGCAGCCTCCTTCAAAGTGGTGACTGTCCACTCGAAATGTGAACGGTAGGATCTCCGTTTGCATCTTGTGGTTTACTACTAAGCTAAGGGACCTCAGACCAAATTAGCAAGCGTTAGTAGACTATCTGGCTAATCTAAGAGATCCAAGGAACTCATCGCCCTCAATAAGGTCACCTTTCAATGGTTGTTGGAATCCTAACTGGAATTCAGTAAAATTAAATACTGTACTGGTTTGTCTCTATTTTCCCAGATCAAAGAGCAAAATCAGTTAGGATCTCACACTTTTAGAAATCCAGATGAAATAGTAAAAATTAAAAAAAAAAAAAAAGGGGTAAATTTAGATCTTGCGTTAACTTTGGAACAATATGGATACAAAGTTTATCCAAGCTGATGAGTTCAGATAGAAGTGAGGAGTTTCAATAAACTAGTTCGTGCGATCATCCAAACGAACTAACATGATAGACATTCGAAAGAGAATGTTCCGAACGAAACCAGCGAAAAGTTCACAGAATGATTTTAATTATAATGAAATTGAGTAAAAAAAATTAAAAACCTAGCAAAACGGATCTGGTCTCCAGCCGACCTTTTTTTGTTCTCATACAGAAAACGAAGAAGTTACGGAGGGAAGAAATTTAGCGGTAAGAAAATGAACAGATATCTCTTTTATCCAAAAATAAATCATATTAAAATTGGTAACGAAGAGAAGAAAGCCAGCTATAAATGTATAAAACTCGACGAAGATTCTGATGAATAATAAGATTGAATTTCGACTTCTTGACACGAACCAATAACAGCGAAAATATATTTTCGAAAACTATACGTGGACTTTCGCGGCATTAGAATTTACCTTTCTTTATTCGAACCCCAGAAATTTTATAGAAATAGTCTTTCAACCACCACCAAATAATGCAGACATCAACATATTTCATATGCAACAAAACCGCAACTTTGGTGGCCACATTTCGATCGTAAAATTTTCCAGAGAAGCAACAAAACATAAAATCGCCAACAAGAAATCAAAATTCCACCAAAATACATCAATATTAGTGAAAATAAACCGACAACGATTTCAGTTATTGATGTAGTGTGTAACAAGCGAGTGCGAGCAGCAACGACTAACCGGTGGAACAACAGCAGGAACTGGCAGCCGGCAACAATAAATGTCATGCAACATTTTCACGCATTATTCACACACATCATGCCACCATATATGGATGTAGATGTAATTGCGTTCTGGTGAAATTAAAAGCAAGTTTGTTTATAGTTAATATGGCAGCACTGTGCCTTGGGAATATTTCAAGGGAAACATAAGCAATTAAAAAGGTTTAGAAATTAAGCCATAAAATTTTCCCCCGACAATACATAAATTATGGAAAAACTAACATCAATTAAAAGTCATAAAAATCGAAAATGAAAGCAATAAGCGGTGAGCGGTGGAAATAGCGAGTGCAAGTGCGTGTGTGTGTGTGTATGGATGCCGTGGGCTACGCAGGGCTGGAAAGGTGGCAGCAATTGTAGTAGGTGCGCAGGAGTTGTGGCGTTGAAAGTTGTTGAGAAAACAACACAGACAACAACAAAACAGAAAAGCAACAACAACAAGATATAAATGCAGAAACAACAACAACAACATATAAAATGATAACAACAATATAGAAAGCAACAACAAACAAAACAAAGCGAATGATAAAACCTGAAAACAACAACAATAAAACAGCAAAAATTACAATAACAACATCGTAAACAACAACAACCATACAACAGCCAACAACATCAACAGCAATTATGAAGCCTTCCAACATCGGTAGCCCAGTATGTGGCCAAGATTTTACGAGCGAAATTCTACAAAGTGTCTACCACAAACAATTACATGTGGCTGCAACAATTGTACTGCTGACTGCTGCAACAAGCTTCAATGCCCAGCCGCAAAGCGATCGATCGATGGATGACTTGTTGTTGTTGCGCGCTCGGCTGCTGATGAGCTATGTGTGTCTTCTATGCTGTGCTATGTCGTGGCGTTCTATTTGTGATCGCTTGATGGCTGACAGTGGCAATGACGGTGGCGGTGATAATGAACTATAATCATAAAAATAGCAATGCAACAACAACAACAACTAAATAACAACAGCAACAATGATAATAATATTAATAGTGGCATTGAACTGCTTCGTATGCCTAGTACTCCAAGGGATCCGGCGAGCGCTCGCTCACTCGTGTGATTGCGCGGGGCGGGAGCGCAAGGTGCAGCCGCATCGCTGCTGTTGCTACTTCTAACAACTACTGTTGCTGCCATGCGGCACTGAGGCACATTTATCAACGATCAAATTAATCACCAGAAATTCAATAGAAAACGCATAAATGCAAACGAGAACCGCCTGCAAACGCCGCCGACTTACTCTCACACGATAAAAAAGAAGTAAAAAAAATATTTTGATGTAAACATTGTTAAAGCTGCATATAAATAACATTAAAACATGAAACAAGCCAATTGATACTGGCATAAACTTCACAAAAAAATGAGTTTCTATACAAGATCGGTCGGTTTGTATGGTAGCTACATATATGCTGTAGTGGTCCGATCTCAACAATTTCTCGGAATATTGTAGACTTGTCTCTGATAATAATCTATGCGAAATTTCGTTAAAATATCTCGTCAAATGAAAAAGTTTTCCATACAAGAACTTGATTCGGATCGTTCAGTTCGTATGACAGCTATATGCTATCACAGGGGGCCAGACCTGGGGGATACGGTGGCTGCGGCATCATTAGTGTGTTGTTTTTGGCCAAAAAGTCGGGCACAAGCAACGATGTGTGAGCAGGGGCGTTATCGTGGTGAACTTTTTTTGATAGGTAAAAATCGAAGACGATCCAAAACACGTGCAAGCAAAGCAGCTGTCAACATTTAAATGAACATTCAAAATGGCCGAGCATGTCGGCATAAGTGAGAGACATGAGTACCAACATAACGCCACAAAAAATTCGAAATTCGAATATACGTAACCCGCGAAAATTCAAAATCCGCAATACTTTTTGAACACACCTCGTAGTGTCCAATACCGGCGATTTCTATAAATGAGCAGCTTCTTGGAGAAAGAAGATCATGTAAAAAATTTGTAGCGACATCTCAAAAACTGAGGGCCTAGTTCGCGTTTATACAGACAGACAGGCATTAAAAATTTCGTGGCGAACTTAAAATATCCTTTTTAGGGTATAAAAAAGTCGAAAAAAATGAAACGAAGTAATTGGTTAAGATCGCGAAAAGACATGTAAGAACAAATAGCATATGCGACGCAGGCTGTTGTGGCCAAGAGTGATGGTGGATAACTAGGTGCGGCGTGAGATCATATCCCAAAACCAGTAAAAATATATGATCTAAACATCTTCCGTAGATTAAATTTCTTGAACCATTAACACCAATTGAGGCTCCACTACAAAAAAAAGGTGATTCCGCAGATAGGACCATTAGCCGTCAATTTATAGCAAAATGGCCTCAAACAAAAGTTGAACTTCCGCTTGCATTACTTGAATGAATAAGCCGCCCACAAAAGGATCGAAGCTGCATTTCAAGGAACAGTTCTTTTCATGGTCGCGCATGAGCAACCCATTATGAAACGAATCTTGTGCGGTGGACTGTTCCAAGCTCTCTGATAACTATGAGTTTTTACACGAAGCTTTAAGTTGAAAATTTTCCATAATACAAGAGAGAATGTTGAGTTTTTACTCAAAGCATTAAATTGAATTTTTTCTACAATTTAATGTTTTTTTCGAGCCGAAATGTGCTTGCAGGCAAAAAACCTTATTATCTCAACCAGGCAACATAGTTTTCGATAGTGGTATCTCGGATGACCTGCAAATATGTTAGTAACATTGACGGGCGGTTATCACTGTTAAAGATAAACAGACAGTCGGATTTAAGTTTTAGACAATCGGACTTAGGCTTATCGTTACTACGGACTCGATCTTGTTTCTAAAATCGTGTTAAATTGGCAATGTGACCATGAAAATTTAACTGTCGAAGTGAGAAGCTGGCGGAAGGGCAGGTTTGTTCAGTGGCAATCCATAGCAAAGATAGCCTCAGACTATCATTAGACTTTTAGTAGTAAACTCAGTAAACATCATCTCGTTACCCACTCAGAGGTATAGATGGAAATTCAAAGGGGAGGAGTTGAAAAGTTCTTTTGCGGCTCCCCTATGCTGACAAAGACATTCAAGGGTTCCTTGAAGCAATTGATGTTAGAGGACTCAGTTTTTGGAATTCCAGCAATAAAGTGCGTACAGCAAAATCACTTTAGAGTAGCGAGTGAGCGAAGCAAAAGCTAAATATTTTTTGGAAAGCGAGAACTGAGTAACATTATTGTAGTCATAAGAGAGTACTTAACTCTGAAATCTCACCATCACAAACTTGGAATATCGGAATCGGCAGAATGCAGAGCTTGTCAGAAGAACGATAGAACATTAGAATACCAGATATTTCCCACTGCCCCCAATGTTTCACTCTAAAAGAGATTGAGAGGCTAGAAAGTTTGTGACAGTAACTTAGAAATTTTATTAAATCTAGCGAATTGTTGAATGATATCTAGTTGACACCAACTTGTGAGGACAAGAAGTATAATAGAGGTCGTTACATTCAGGCGTCTTTGTGACCTCCTTATTTAACCAATCAACCAAAGATTATCATTTCAATTGTTAGGATATTATAGTATCTATTCAGACGCAATTCCTCCCCTTCTCAAAGCTATTGAGCATTTTACAGAAATACTAAGGATTATCTCTAAAATTATTATTTTGCCCACAACAATGATCTCCATGTTGCATTCTTTTAAGGAGAAATATTTAAGGAAGCAATGCCATTTTTTTAGCACCTAATAAGGAACTTGTCAAGAAGGTCTCGGTTAAACATGGTAATTTAAAGAGAAACTT
Organism: Bactrocera dorsalis; assembly: GCF_023373825.1. Classification (NCBI taxonomy): domain Eukaryota; kingdom Metazoa; phylum Arthropoda; class Insecta; order Diptera; family Tephritidae; genus Bactrocera; species Bactrocera dorsalis. The sequence goes on from NC_064303.1 coordinate 99,174,711, forward strand.
TTATAATCATGTCCAAATGTTTACCAGTGCAAAAAGGGGTAACACAGGAACCCTGTAAATATTAATTTCTTGCAAGAAATTATGTATATGTATATATACCTACGTATTTAGATGAACTTACCACCGCCCAGAGATTATCAATAGTTTCATAACTCGCAAACAAATAACTTCCGACGAGATGGCATACGATTTCAAGCCTATTTCCGGGGTTAGTCACTAAAGAACGATTAAATTTGCTGCGCAGAGAGTTCGTATATCAACTAGATGTATTTACCGGAAAATTACATCATCACCGAAGATGATAAAAATCAACTATTATAACTTAAATACACACACATACATACATTCAAACATATGCTTTGTGTTGGAATGCGCAAGGAGCGCACGGCGTCGAGCGTGTAAGTGATGACAGGATAAAGCTGATAATAAGCGAGACCCCACCAAGCGAAACCTTGGCCAAGCAGCCAACCACCTTGCGTTAACCAACCTACACACATATACAATTATAAATATTAATATCTATAACAACTTCCATAAGGACCCACGTCGAAACGCGCGACTCCGTGTCCATCTGTTTGTGCCTTCACTTATGTCTCTGCTTTATTCCGTCCGTCCACCAGTCTGTCTGTCCGTCTGTCAGCACGACATGGAAAATATGGAAATGTGTTATATGCAAGTGGGCACTAAATAGCGGCACGCGGCTGCAATAACCAACCCTCAGCCTAATGTTGCAACAACAACAAAAACAGCATTATGAATTGTGAATATGATGGCAATAACAATAGCACCAACAAAAGTAAAAATCATAATGCGCTGTTGAAAGCACCAAAAATTCATAAATTTATAGGGGTGCTAAGCCCCTGTATGTATGGGTGTGTATGAGTGTGTGTGTGACAAGTAGTTGACTTCTGGTTAACGGTGACATACAAGGCATGTGACATGTGGCATTGTGCGAGAGTGAACACAGCAAGTACCACAGCAACAACAACAACAAAATCAAACGTTTACAACGATAACAACGATAACAACAAAAATTTACAACAACAACTGTAACAAGAACAAACACAATAAAAACAACAACAATATCAAACGTTTACAGCAACACAACTTGACAACAAAAATAACAAAACTTTACAACAACAACAAAAATAAAAAACACAATAAAAATTTACAACAACAACAGTGAGGACAAAAAACAACAACTGGCACAACAACAAGAACAAAAGCAAAAAAAATACAACAACAACAGGGAAAAAAGAATTACAACAACAACCACAACAACAACAGTTTTAATAAAACCATTTCACAACAAGAACAATTTACAACAACAACAACAAAATAAATAAAAAGAATACAAGAATAACACAACAACAAAAAATATCAAGCAGCAATCATAATCACAACAACATCAGCAAAGCAATATCTACAAAAACATCAAAAACAGCAAAAACAACAACAACAATAACACAACAAGGTCACGCGCTTCATGTTCACTGCGCCGCATATCCTGCCGCAGCGGCACACGCACACACACACTCGCTGCTTATTATTCACATTATGGAAAATAATTTCATAATTCGTGGGGTTGTTTTGATGAAGTGATTGGAAATCGCGGCGCCTGACAATGTGCGAACAAAGTGGAAAGCGGAAAAGTATGTGCCCCCAACCGTTAGACCCGCTAACAATTCACCCAGTAGCTGTGGCGGAGAGGGGTGCGTGCCAGCGCCTCTGGTGTTGCTATAATTTTATGAGTAATTCAACTTTATTAATATAGTACGCCCGAAAAGGATAGCGCAAAGGATAATGCAAATGCGCCGCCGGCCTGGCTGGCGGAAGGAAGTCGTCTGAAAGGGAAGTGTGTTTTTGTAGGCAGCGTATGAAAAGTGTGGCACGTGGCTGGTTGGCAGGAAGGCGTTATGTTTACACAGTTTCATCTATTGCCATTTATGAAATGATTTTGTGCATTTATGGCGACTTATGTAAATATTATTGCCTCATGCCGCACACACTTCCGCCAATTTTATTCGCAACATAGCGCGTATTGCGTGTGCCAGTCTGTGTGGGTGGCAAATTGTACGCGGCAAGTGGCAAAGTCAATATGTTTGCGTATTAATGCATAATTATGACAGCAGGAAGCTGTTGTGCAAATATTTGAGGAATTTATTTGAAATTTATGCAGTCAAACGGAAGGACAATGAAGTGAGTACTAAGTGCTAACGAGGTGGGAGGTATAAATGGGCGGTCTGAGGGGGCGCTTTCAAGGAATGTTAAAGAAATATATGAGAATAATAATTCCTATGCGAAGACTTTTTGCATACAGGACCCTTAGGAGGTATAGTACGATCGAATTGATTCGGAACAAGTAGGCGGAAAGCGGGTTCTATGGTACAGACCCAGACTTTATTCGGCCACGCGTTGACCTTTTCGTGATTTAATCCTTTTTGGATCGGAATTTAATATTATCGAGGCATATATAGTACTCCAGGGTTCAACAAACATATTCTACCCTATTAGCTTAAAATGATTTAATTTGGTTGTATTCATGTATGCGAACTCACATAATTTTACGTGAAGATAATGTGAAGCCCACTGAAATACCATTCTCCGAGCATCACTCATCGGATATACTAGGTTAGGTTAGGTTCTACTGGCCGGCTGCCATGCCATACACTGACCTACTGGTTTTAGTAATGACAGATAAAGGTAGGGTTTAATTAGAACTTTAATATTCATCATAAAAAACGTCAACGCCTTCACCATGAAATACCACGAAATATAATATAATGAAATGATATCATCGGGTTGTTTTCTTGAAAGAAGTAGACTAAAGTAGGTGATATGGCTGGCCTACACTAAGGGCATCATACTTAGACTGTCAAATACCGTCCTTTGTGAAACCTCATATACTCGTAGTGAGATTCAGGTGTTTTCACATTGACTTCGCAAGAACGGAATATTCAAAAAGACGTCTTGTTCTAAGCTACACGTACGTTATGATTTTGAACCAACATAGCCCCGATCGGACAATGCCCAGTTAAAATAACGTACAACTAAGAGAAAGTTGGTAACATCTCATTTTACTTTGAGAATACCCGAATAACAATATCCGTGTGTCAAACGGAATTACTCATTGGATATATTACTATATCTCTCCCCCCATAAAATACTGTGGAATGCTCTCTTCAGGTTCTTGCTGTAAAAAAAAATATTAAGAATAAGAAGACTAAGTAAGATGCTATGGCTGATGTTCACGAAATAGGCTGCCAAATTTCATTCCTTGTGAAACCCTACATTCTTCTGGATGTCAGAAAATGCGAAGTTTAGGTGTGTGTGTTAAGTAGGCCTTGACTTGACAGAAACGAAATATTAATAAAGTCGTCTTATTCCAAGCTATTGATATTTGGCAATGATTAGTAAAAAATAATCTACGACTTGTAAAAGGTGAATGTTGGTAAGGGCGAGATCTCCCTAGTCATTAAGATTTACAGGACAAAATGAAAGATCTTGTGATTCCATAAATGTTTGTAGTTGGCCAATTCTCACCATGCTCACGAGGGACCCAGTTACCCAGTAGTAAACCGAAAATCCTACCAACTTGTTCCCTTTCTGGTCAGATCAGATTCAATAAGGAGATTTCAATATCGCATACAGGGACCAATGTCTACGTCTCTCAGAAAAAATTATAATAGACTTTGAACAAAGAATGGGAAAGATTACGTGTCGAAAATAATAGTCATACAAACTAAAGACCGAAGCTAACGATGATAGAAGTATAGGTTTTTCGAAGAGTGCAGGGTAGTCGAGTACAACCTTCGGATCCGACCTAACCCAATAAATATAAACCGAAAACTGCAAAACTAATGAGTTTGCCAGTGAGAGCACTTTAGCACCAACTTTTTTGGAATCGTGTGGGTACTTCACTGTCCCTTGCGCTGAAACGTTGGATCTATGGACTTTACGTGATTTTCGTAAGCGCAGGTCTAAAACCAGTAAAAAGTCCTATTTTCTGTAAGTTGGCAGTACTGTTAGTGACATCTATGATAAATTTGACGTCAAAATATTCAATAGTATTTGAGATATGCGTCGTTTTGTGAGGCTCCAAAAGTGAATTCTTCGATTTTTACTGAATTTATTGAACAAAGAAGTGCGATAATGCACCATGTCATACTGCATTGTTTATTCGTGATCATTTCGCTACATTTTCAACTAATATCTTACTATACTTATTGGATTGTAAGCATAGACGGTAACATCTACTACTAATTGAAATTTTGAGTCTCTTTTGGGAAGCTATAAGCCTTAACACTAAAATCTTTACTATTTTTTCGCAAATTTTCTGCTAATTACAATTTAATTCACTCTTCATAAGACGCAGCTGTCAATGCTTGATCTACCAATTCTGCACTGGGTAATGCTACGAGTACAAGACACTAAAGGTAGTAAAAAGCAACTTCGACTAGCTCTAATCCAACTACTAGTCTTACAAATCACTTGACACCACTATTTCGTCCTCGACTCCAGCACTTTTCACATTTTTCATGTAGCTGCGACGCACCACGTTGGGCGGCACAATCATCTGTCTGCGAGGGAGGAGATGAGCAAATCCGCCCTTCCTGACTTGCACTAGTGTTTCAGGCTCGTGTATTAGTACTCGTATATGCGATATATACAAAGTGTCTACAAGCGTACCAAATACATATGTATACAAATGTACAAACATTATTACCACCCGTTTGACATGACAATTGAACTTTCTTAAATTGCGTTTAGTTACTCTTACAAACGAAGGTCAATAAACTGCAAGTTTGAGAGTGTTTCAACCCCAAAATTTCACTAAATTATTGACATGGGATGCAATGGTTCCCCAATGTAAAAGGAAAAAAATTTCATGAAATTTTCAAAAGAAGTTGCGAATTCAAGATATTTAATGTGAAGTTTTGATTAGAAGTAAAGAGCGAAGAAATCTTCCGACCATTAAATTATTAATTTAACATGTAGTGTATTGTAGAGTACTCCGCAAATACTTTACTCTCTCTCTCCTCTCCCTCATTTAACCTAAGTAATTCGCAAGCCTTGTCCAACACTTCTAATTTTAGTGCCTTCAGGCGCACTTCAAGTCACCTCGAACCAGTCATAAAAGCGGTTAACCGCTGGATTATCTTATCAGCAAATGCTAACGCAATAAAATTGTCATAAAATTAGCTCTTATGATGATAAGAATGCAAAACGGAATCACTATTTTTTACGATTAAAGCATAAGTGGCGGCTTCTGTATCTTAAAGAGATAAGAAGAGTATTAATGTTCGGTCATTGTTGGCAAATTAATGTTGTTTGTGCGTTCAGAAAAAAAAAGTGTCTAGGCAATGTTGTGAGGGAAAGCTTTTAAGTTTTGAGATTGCGTGGAATTTCAAAAATATCGTTTCGTTAGAGCTGAAGGTTCGAAGCTCCTGGGAGAAACAAATTTTATGCATTCGACAGATCGCTCTTAAACATTTAAGGATGGATCCAGCTACATGACTCATGTGGAGTCCTACAAATACGAAGATCATATATGATGGGAAATCGCGAGAATTTTTTTTTATAGCTGTGAGTACTGCACTCAAAATATTAAAATTTTCTTTCAAACCGAGAGGTCACCAACAACGCAATTTGAAGCCACAATAGTCCGAGTAGTAATCTTGAAGTCAAAACATTCAGTTGGATCAGTGAAAAAACAGAGAGAGAGAGAAAGAGAAAGAAAGGCAGAAGAAGACAGATACACAGAGTTGATGGAAGAAAGATAGAAAGAGAGAGAGACACATATAGATAAAGAGAAAAAGAAAAGAAAGAGGTTCTCCAAATCCATTCTTGGTTGAAAGACAAGAACCATATCTGAGACCCTAAAAAAAAATCCAAAAAAAGAAAGCTTCCCTTGGATATTGAAGTCGTCGCAAAGACCAATACGCATATAGGAAAGGTAAGAATAATGATTGGACTTTACTAATATAGCTTTAGGTGACCAGATATTGACGAGGCGTAAAATATAGAGAAAAGGGAAATGTTGGCCGTGGGTACGGGTCAGATGGTCTATCCGTTGAGTCCAGTTTTCGATGACTTGTTCAAGCATTTCGACTGGTTACTGCCGAATGACTGGCGTAATGTTCTGCTCCAAGGAATCGAAGTGGGATTGTCCGCATAGACTTTAGACTTTACATATCCCCAAAAGAAGTCTAACGCGGTAATATCACATTATCTTGGTGCTCAATCGACCGAACCAAAACATGAAATTATCTACTCTTCGAAGTGTTCTCTTCATAAATCTATTGATTGATGCGATTTGTGGAAAGTGACGTGGTTTTGTTGAAACCAAATGACGTCGAGATCTTGAGCTTCAATTACAGGCATCAAATAGTCGGTTATCGTGGCGCCATAACGGTCGCAATTGACGATTACGTTCTTACCGGCATCATTTTTGAAGAAATATGAACCGATGACCCCACCAGCCCAACTCTTGAATCCTCCAGGTTGCTTTTCGTCTCAAATGCGGCAATTTTGCTTGTTTACATACTCATTGAGCCAGAAATGGATCTCATCACTGAAGAAAATTTGGCTCGAAAACGTCGGATCTTCTTGGAACTTTTTAAGAGCTCATAGAGTAAAACGATGTCGCTAGGGAGGGTCCAGCGGCTTTAGGTCAGGTCTTCAAGCCTTTCCATGATGAAGTGCCAAACAATACTAAACAAAAAAAAGCACCTTTAATTGGATCACCCGTAAAAAAAAGAATTTGTTTTTAAAAGGTTTATATTGCATAAAATACTGTCAATTTTGGTCGTGGTCGTTATGAATAGATAACGATGAATCTTAATGTCGCATGCTGAGTGCATTGCAAATAGATTTTTACACAATTCCTAGCTAAAATCCATGAATATCAATCCAATCTTCTAACGAGAAGTACTTTAGATTGGCATCAATATATTATTGTCGTTCGTTTTTTAAGCTCATTATCGTTGAGTACTTAAGATAGGTGATACGGGTATCGGCCTACACGCTTACTTTACAGAACTTAAGCATTCATACTTTATAGCGATAGCTTTTCGATACTTTATTGAACTCAACAGATCAAATTCGATCCGCTTGCTTTCTCAAACGAACAACTTCGGCTAGCGGTCGTAAATTAGCACACACCGAGATGAGTATTAAATTTGTCACCGTTAATGGCGCGAATGAGCTAAGTTCACATAATTTTTGATTTTTATTGAAAATGGAAAATTTTGCATACGAGATTTCGAGTCTACAACCATAGAACTACAACAAAGTTCCGACTATTTTGGTAGGAAATAAAAATTTGTGATTTCAATAAATTCGATTAGAGTGTGAATATAAATTTTGTGCTTATGGAATGTCTAATTACTTTACGCTTTCGATTTTCCCCATTTTTGAGACATTAAGCATGAGAGGGAGAGAAAGCGAGAGGCACGAGATGCGGGTGTTGGCGGTGGAGCAGATATGGACGTATGGTTGCCGTTGGGCGGCTTTGTTGCAAGTTGCACATATATAAATTTATAATGCAACAATATGGCACGTTCCAAATCAATTTAGAAAATAATAAATGGCAGGCATAAATTAAATTAATATGGCAGTGACTTTCAAACTATGCCGCAGCGAGCAATTCCAAAATTAACCAAAAGCATTTGCCGCGCGACATTGCACCACGCACCGAGGCAATTAGCGTAAGTCCCTGCGGTGCCATGCAACCGATGCGAGGGGGTGGCTTGCCGCGCAACCATAATCTGCCTCAATTTAGCTTTGAAAACCATTTCGAAAATCCACAACACACACACACCGAGCACTCAAAATAGAAGAAGCCTCAACAAAAGAAGCCAACTGAGTGAGTGGACTGACTGATCGCAGGGATATTTGCTGTGGGGAGCAAGCTGCAGCTATTGTGGCTGTGCTGTGTTGTTGTACGTTCGAGAAAATGTCAAAAATGCAATTATTTATATAAAGTGAAACATTTTAAAAGCAATTAGAAAATGTGGCGGCGAGCAGTAAGCTGATAGTGGGCTGACAGGGGGTTGCGAGTGGACGGAAATGCAGCACGCGGAGAAGAAGAAACTCATTTTTATAAAATTCGATATTTTGTTGTCAAAGTCATTGTATGTTATTGAAATTTTTTGTTATTGTTCTTGTGATATGCAGTTGTTGTTGACTGCAATCTAGAGGTTAAAGTGAACGCAGGCTGTTGACAACTGGGTAGCTCATTGCATCTTTGATGTGTACATGTCCAATGAGAGTTGGACCTGTAGGAACCACGTTCCGTTGGAATTGTTAGAACCAAAACCCCTTTCCCTAATGAAAGGAAGAAAACAGCTCCGGATGAATGACCCGCAGTCCAAGAAATGCAATGGACACGACAAGGACTGGGGCGAGTAGGTCCTTGTGGCATTTATTACAGTGACCTTATAAAGGAGCGCAAATTTGGTGTGGGATTTGTGGTGGGAAGAGGCTCCGTCGCCGAGTACTGTCATTCACCCCGGCGGCTGAACGTCTAGCCACGATCCCCATTAAAGCAAAGTTCTTCCACATATCACTGATTTGCGCACACGCCCCGACGGAAGAGAAGGACGATTGACTAAAGATGTCTTCTTTGAGCGCTTACAGCTCACGTATGAGAGTTTTTCCCATCACGATGTAAAAATCGTGCTTGTGGACTTTAACGCCAGAGTGGGCAAGGAAGGTATCTTTGGCACAACTATCGGTAAATTCAGTCTCCCCGATGAAATATCCCCAAATGCGTTGAGGCTGATTGACTTCGTCGGGGCCTGAAATATGGTTATCTGTAGTACAAGATTCCTGCATGGAAAAAGTCATGAATCTACCTGGCCTCCGAAATTAAAAACCACCAAGCAGATCGATTAGGTTGTGATAGACGGTAGACACGTCTCCAGAATACTGCGTACGTTCCGAGGTCATGCCATTGGCTCGGACGACAATCTTGTTGAAGCGAAGATACGAATCCACCTCTGCGTAGCAAAAAACGCAAGTCAACAAACACAAAGAAGGTTCGACGTCGAGAAGTTGCAATTATAACAGACAGCCGAACGATATTTTACTCGGCTTGAACTCCTGCTCTCTGAGGGTACGAATATAAGGGAACTGTGGGACCGCATTTTAAGCTCCTTACGTACAGCTGCAAACGGAACCACAGCTTTTCGAAAAATGCAAAAGAAAAGTTGGTACGATGAGCCATGCGCAGGAGAGAAAGCAGACTGCCTACCTCGGAACGTTACAATCGTTCACAACACTTGCAGGATGGGACAGATACTGAGAACTGAAGAGGAAAGCGAGACGCATTTGTAGACAAAAAAAGAGAGGCCGAAATGTGTGAGTACGAAGAGTCTGACAAACGGGCCGATAGGGGTATTGCTCGAAAATTCTACGAAAAGATGCAGCGACTAACAGAAGGTTTCAAGACCGGAGCATACTCTTGTAGAACCTCCAGAGGTGAACTAGTGACTGATGACCAGAACATACTGAAATTATAGAGGGAACACTTCTCCAACTTGCTGAATGGCAGTGAAAGCATAATACCAGGAACCCTACTCCCCAATCGATGACGATGGAGCGGACGATGAGCTTTACGATATACATATACGACGACATTGACATAGTTCAGCAGTTTAAGAGACAGCGGTTACGCCGGCTAGGTCATGTCGACCGAGTGGATGAAAACACTCCAGCCCTGAGAGTATTCGACGTCTATAAGAAGAGAAAGACCTCCACTCAGTTGGAAGGACGAGGTAGAGAAGGACCAGGTAGAGAAGGACGTGTCTATACTTGGAAATACCAATTGGTGCCAAACGGCGAAAAAGAACAACTGACGCTATAACCGCGTAAGCGCTGTCTAGTCCGATAAAAAAAGAAGAAGAAGCGCATAGCTTCAAAATTTCTTCCAGGGCTAGCACAAGCAGCTACGAATATCTACTACAAACATATGTATATATGTATATAGCGTACTATAAATTTGAAGACATATTTCTACACTCGTGTGACATGAACAGTTCATAATAATGTCAATGACAAATCACGCGCACACGTCAAAAATCACTGCATAAAATATTTCAACTGTCGATCGATGCCGCTGCACGTAGTCACCACCCTAAGGTGATGCCATATTGCTTTGTTTCTCTTTGCTTCTGGTGGCTGGCGGTACTCGCGGTGTTGAGCTATGTTTTGTTTTCGATTTTGATGACTGTTTCACTGCACTTCAAGGCATCTAAAATTAGTTTTCAAATATTGTTACAAATGTGTTTAGTCTAAACAAATGTTGCACTGCAACACATATGCACAGAGTGGATGTATGTGTGTGTTGCACTCGAATTGAAGTGTAATGGGGCGTACCAAATTGGAGTTTGCTGACACTCTTTGTTGCTTTTGTAGAAAGCATATAGTTTGCAATTGAAAGTGCATCGCTTTGTATACCATATGTGTATGTGTGCGTGTGTGTCGTTGACAATTTTTGAATTCCAAAATTCTGATAAGATAAATGTGTTGCAGCTGTAATGAAATTAGACGCGAAGGCGAATCTAATATCACGAGTGAATGTGTTCATAATGAGAGGGGGTTCCGCTCTTTTTTACAAAAACAAAGTTCACGTACATACGATAATGGTATACAAATTATGTTTCTTCGCTTTGAGAATTTCTAACATGTTATAAGAACTGTAGTAAAGCACGCCTGCCATTAGGAAATTTTAATATTATAGATAAGTTACATCGAACAACTTGAACTTGCCAAAATCGCCTGTCCAAAATCACCTATCTCAAAATTGGGTAAGATCACTGCAACTTCCTATAATTTTCGAAAATAATTAACAGATACCATATGTCAACTGTTCATGTTGGCAAAATCCAAAGTAAGATCAGACAAGCAAGTAATACATAAATCAGGGTAAACACTTGATCCTAGTTTTGAAAGTCTTACATAGAATCATAGAATCATGTCTTGAAATAATACGAAGTTTTGGGCTGTCCTAGAGAAAGATTCTCGAGGTTTTAATACTAAAATAAATTAAGTGGATAAGGATTAGTGGATGGAGTCATGTAACATTGATTGTCGCTGGTTCGCGATAGATCGCAGGACAATCTTGCAATTTCTGTTTGCGCGGATCATCAATAGTTTCCGGAACAGCAACTGATTTAGGACGACCTTCACGAAATTTATCTTGGAGTAATCTGCGACCTCCAATGAGTTCGACTTTCCATCGATAAACACTGTTCCTTGCAGAAAAAAATCGCGTTACATGTTCTAGAATTAATTTCGTTTTATGGCCGAAATAAATATTTGAAGTTATTGCATATTCTGAGTATTTATAATATCAAAAATGTCAAACTTTACGATAAAGCTGTGAGTTGTGAGATCCTAGGGTTGCCTATTTCCGCATTTTCGTTCTTAAAAGGGTGTTCATAAAATATAACAGATTTTCAAAGAGAAGGGCTGAAGAGGTGATTCGCGACCGAATCATTTATGGACAGGTCATAAATTCGGCGAGGTCGGCTTTTACACAACTCAACTATTAGCTGATCACGGATACTTCAAAAAGTACCTCAACAGAATGAGAAAAGTCGAAAAACTGTAGAAGACCTGTTGGCACTTGCTCCCACGACAGTCGGGTCTACGTAACAGGAACGGACCCGGACTTTTAGCCAGCCAAGAGCTGTCAACTCGACAGAGTTCTGCAACAACTTAGTTGGCCCAATAAACGCGAACAATTTAATCAGCGTCAGGCTGGAGTGGATCAAACTGGGAGAATATCCAGATATTCGCATGGAATCTTGCTACGCAGTAAAAAGCGGGTACTGGACTCAGGGCGCAGATGTAAATCTCTCGATGAGAAAAATAAACTAAGAAACTACTTTGAGGTAATTCAGTTCTGGCTACAGGGTGACGACGGTTCCTTAGAGAGGGGTTTTTACTAATATGCAAGTCGCACATATAGTTGCTGTGACGACAGCACTGATAATCAGAGTGACGAGCTTAGTCGATTGCTTGGAGATTTCTCCCCAAGAAATTTTTCGAAACCGCCCATATGTGACCACTTACTAAACGATCCCGAAGTAAGTGCTTGTATGAAAAAATGTTTAATCTCACAAAATATCTTCTTGAAATTTGGTTTACTACCTAAGGCAACGGTTCAATCTCCGAAGAAATTGCTCAGTTCATTTCGCCATAGCGTATAGCTGCTATACAAACTGAACGATCGGAACCAAGTGCTGGTATGAGAAACTTTTGTATCTGAGCTATCTTCCCGAACGTTGGCATGAATTATTACCCAAGAAACCGGTTCAATCTTCGAATAAATTGATCCGATCGGACCACGATAGCATATATAATATGTAGCTGTCATGCAAACTGACCAGTCAAAATCAAGTTCCTTCAGGAACTTTTTGTATTTGTTAAGGGTTTATAGCCACAGTGCAACCGAAGTTAAGGTTTTTTTTAAATTTCACTTCTACCGTTCATTTGGCTCAAGTTAATGTTATTGACTGAATTTCCTGCAAAATTTTAAAGAATTCCAGAGTAAAAGCGGAATCTGTGAAACTTTTTACCAGTAAGTATATGTACTATATATGAAAGAAAATCAGATATAGTTATAGTTAAGTACGTAATTCTTAAAAATATAGCTATCTGTATATATGTAAATTCTCTCATGCTGTCAATATCTCACTACTAGCAACTCTACCTATCTATAAATGTATGTAATACGCCACTCATGCCTTAATGTATTCATAAGCTTGGCCTCTCTAGCATCCCTGCCACTTTTATGCCTTTCATTTCACGTTAATCATTACGTGCGTCTTATAACATTTTATATAACGATTAATTCATCATTAAAATAAGAAGGCAAAAAAACAAAAAAAAAAATATATGGATAAAGTCAAACAAAAACTCACCAGCATCCAAGGGTTCCCGTGCGCCAGTGTTCAGGCGGTCAGTTGAGTGTTCGTACAAGGTGCTTCCGTAAGCGCCGCTCACACGCACACATACACAGCGAACGACGCTCATACTCACGATGTCTACTGGCGCGCCAATTTCACTCGCTCCATTATCGTTAGCAGATGAGTTATCGCCCAAATACAGTAATTCTTACGAAGCCGTCAGTTGGTTGTTGGTGTTGATTGGCTTTCATGCTGTGTTCCCATCACCAATGATGCTTCTTAATTCATTACTTTTATTCAACATCGGCGTACAGTATTTTATTATTTGTTTATATATTCTTTTTTGTTGCTTTTTCGACGTCTTTTTCATATCGTGTTTTTACGTGGTGTCTTCAGTGTACTCTTTCTCAAAGGCAGCCAAATCTCGTGGCTTGTTGCGGCCCTTTTTAATGTAAGCAATCAAAATTTTTATGATTTCTTGTGAAATTTTCTCTGCTCTTCGTGTTCTTCGTGTTCTGCTGCTTCGTGTTCGTTACAAATTTTTAGTAAAATTTATTTACTATGAAATTCAATATTTTGTTAATTTTGTTGGCGTAGTTTTTTCGTGTTGTTTTTTCTGCTTTCAGTTCATTGTTGTTTTTATTGCTTTTTAGTTAACTCGTTTGTGTGTTGCTTTGCCTCTATAATGAAGAATGTCTTCGGTTAGTCGATAAGTATCACTTTTTAATGTTTTGATAAGCAAATAAATTAGCATTTGAGTAGTTATAATGGCTTGTAGAACACCTGTGTGAATCAAGAAAGAGAGAGATGAGCATCAAAGTAAGTGCAGTTGTTGAAGAAAAAGGGTTCTCGCGCATTGATTCTCAAACAAATTTACTGCTTTTCTTATAAATTATTTTACTACTTATTTTTAAATTTGTACAATAAATTTTTAATCCACCACTCGCTTTTTATTGATTAGTTTAACAGATAAATTTGAATTTCCTCTTTTTTTTGGTAATTTCTAAGAGAATTTCTCTGATGCAATGACAGCTCTTGTTACCAGTTAGTTAAATGTTTGATTTTTATTCCCAGAACAGGGTATATACAGTTTGCAACACCAAGAAGAAAACGCCGAAGAGTATAAAAGGTATATATGTACCTAAATGACCAACGTGACGTGTTGAGCCGATTTAGCCATGTCCGTTCGGCAGTCCGTCCGTCTATCTGGATATAAGCGAACAAGTTCCTCAGTTTTTGAGATATCGATCTGCTGCTCATTTTTCGAAATCAGCGATACCGGACCACTGTAGCAAATGAAGTTATATCTACCACCTAATCTAAAGGAAAAGAAGTTGTCAAAACACTGCACCACGGACTATAGCGGGATGCCTCTTGATGTCTCCTATGGAACATCCACACAGTGAGGTCTGGAGCATAATGTACTTCTCTCCAATCAATTTCCGTTAGGATGTTTTAGTAGAAACCATCCGTGCAGTCACCTGCTTGAAGCGGAACCGCCTCATAGGAGCATCAAGGTATCTCTTCTTAACCATATCGACGACATAAGACAATACGCCGACCAGACTTCGGATGCAACTAACTTCATATAAGCACTGACCGCAACCGACTCCCTATCAGTAAAAGGCGTACTTGGAGTTGAACCACTAGCCGACGAGCTCGAGTTGCCGCGGCAAACGAAAGTGACCCTTACGTAGCTTTGGTCTGGACACTTTTTCTTATCCAGAATCGATCCCGACATATTAAACATAGCATGCAGCGAGTCCTTGCATGACTCTAAGCACCTATTTCCTTGCCCAGCTAGCCCTACACATCTACCACTCCTCTCCCTATGGCCCAACCCTGCCAAAACAGCCTCAGTCCGCATTAGTACGTTAATGCTAAAAAGTAGCTTGGAGCTGTTGCAATTAGGCTTTGTAACGAATCTAAAGCTAGTCGAGGTATGAACAAAAAGTACTATCTTCCTGATTCTCCATATAAGCCTTCTTAAAACCAAGGTTTCAGTTCTGGATGTTTCTACATACAATTTTGATTTTGCTTGTGAGTTTCTGAGAGAGTGGGCTGGATTTAAGTGGCTGACTACATACTATCTATTATTAATGGTGATGGTGGGAACAGATACAGAGATTAAAAACAGAGGACTGGCCTTTGCTACTACACACTGATTCTTTCCTTGAAAATTTTATCAGCCTGAGTTCTCCTTGCAGACATGCCTTGTTCTGGATGACCCACGTCCTTTTCAACTAATGAAAATATTAAAAAAGTGGAAGATATTGTGCTTGAAAATCGTCAGGTGTTAAAGAGATGGGAAGACAGCTCGACATCTCTCGTGAGTCCGTTCGAATAATTTTGGCGGACATTTTGGGTATGAAATGTGTTCTTACTCGAATCGTACCGATAAAGCTGAATTTTTTTCAGTAGGTGTACCGTAAACAAGTCTCTTTGGACTTGCTTGATCATTCGAATTCCGATCAAACATTCATGGAAAGCGTTATAATTGAAGATGAGACGTGGGTTTATGAGTTTGACATGCAAACAAGTCAATAAGCATCGAAATGGAATCTGTTTTCAGTCGATTGAAGATGTAAAAGATATAAAAATTCGCTTAAGGAGCTGAAGGCCATTCCAAAAAGTGCTTATGGAAAGTGTTTCGAGGACTGAAAAACTCGTTGGCATAAGTGTATTACATGTGGGAGGGATTACTTTGAAGGAGAAAAATAAGTATTGATGAATAAATAAATATTTTGCGTTTTATATACACATTCAAATAGATATACATTTCGAAATAAGAGTTATAGAATTACTCTGATAAAAGAATCTTTAACTATGTTCCTTTCATAGATACTTTCAGAATTCGTGACTTCAAAAAGCTCCTTTCCAGCACTTGAAATTAAATTAATCCACTGCAACAATAACACCAACAGGAAGAACATTAGCTACGCTGTTTGACCAACAAATCGAACATATCCGTTAGGCAATTTTTTATGCGAAATTCGTTGCGTTCGGCATTCGCGATCAAGTGTAAAGTGGAAAAATCCGTTATGCCACTCAAAATGCGAATGCCGCGAGCAAATGTATTGACGTAATTTAGCAAGAAAAAAAGAAAGTATTGAAAGGGTTGCAAACTAAAAAGGGTTCGATATTTTGCTAACACAAAGAAGCAGAATTTGTTTTTTTTTTTGCTTTTTTATTTTTTTGATTTTCGAAAATTGCCTCGCAGCAAACAAGCACAATAAAAGCATAACGAATGAAGCATTCAATCAAAGAAATGTAAAAGGAAAATCATATTGAACGGCGTTGAGATTGATATGCCAAAAGAAGCAACAACAACAAACAACACAGGCAGCATCATCATCAACCAAAGCAACAGCAACAACAACAACGAAAACATTACCACCACTTTATGGAAGGAAGTATAATAATAATATTGAGTAACCTCAGTTCGATGGTCGTGGAAATGCATAAGTATGTATGAATGTGTGTCTATTTGTATATATAAATGTATTTAACTATGTATGTGTGTATGTATTTGTATGTGGGCATGATATGCCACCCATCTTCCGGTTGTCGCATTTCCGCTGTCATTTGAGTTATTGATGTGTGATCCAAATAACACAAGCAACATACAAACACATACAAACACACACGGACATACTCGCACACGTGCTATAAATAACACATATGTTTGTATGTATGCGTGTATTTATATTATCGTTACATTAAATATACTTATTGAATATCAACTCGCTGTAGGCAATGTGGCGGAAAGAGGCAACTAACTGCCAAGTCATATATCATGCTAATGTACGCAGATTTACAGCAACAAATATACACACACATACACAATCAAACAAATACACACACAAGCAAATAAATTCATACACAAATAGTATTTCAGTGCCGAGGCAGCTTAAACAAGTGTATTCTTATGCTCATATGCATATTTAAGCCCCAGAGCTGTCTACGCTTCCAGCAAATACATATTATGTAACTAAAAGGGTTCAAGGCATCATCCTCATCATTCATCCTTCCTGTTTTTTATTTTTTTACATTTTTTATTCATAAACATGATTTTTATATTTTGAGCTTAGTGAAAAGCGTATTTTCTTGTCAACTGTCAATACTTTTTTTGGTTCAGAATTAATATTGTTGATATTGAAAATACTGAAAATTTGACGAAGAAGTGTTAAGTTATCATAAGATGTCGCTCGATTTGCTTTAAAGCTGCAAAAAGTAAGAAATCACCACAAATATGAAAAGCTAACATAAGATTCCTTATTTCTCATAATGTAAAAGATGGTACTGCCCTACAATTTTTAGAAGTACATTGTGACATAAAAGTACCCAAAATATTTGTTTTGTCGCCTTCAAAGTAATTCCCACCAGATTTTCATAAGCACTGTTTGACTGTTTGGATGGCCATCAGCTCCTCGCGAGAGTAGTCGAGCTCTCTTGCAATCTCACTATCACTTGCCTATCGATTTTCAAGTACAATATTATTCACTCTTTTAATGTTTTCTTCAACAATCTCTCGCCCATCTATGAAGGCTTTGTATATTTCTAATTTGCCTTCAAACCGTCTGATTAGAAAGACGAAGAAAAAGCAAGAACAAATGCAAAATATTCTTTACAAGGACATAATTCGGATCGCTCTGCTTATAAAGGGTGATTTTTAAGAGCTTGATAAACTTTTTTTAAAAAAAAAACGCATAAAATTTGCAAAATCTCATCGGTTCTTTATTTGAAACGTTAGATTGGTTCATGACATTTACTTTTTGAAGATAAT
The DNA here is from genome assembly GCF_023373825.1 of Bactrocera dorsalis. Lineage (NCBI taxonomy): Eukaryota > Metazoa > Arthropoda > Insecta > Diptera > Tephritidae > Bactrocera > Bactrocera dorsalis. Next base: position 99,192,414 of record NC_064303.1, read on the forward strand.
TTCATTTAAATGTTGACCGCGGCTGCGTCTTAGGTGGTCCATTCGGAAAGTCCAATTTTGGGTAACTTTTTCGAGCATTTCGGCCGGAATAGCCCGAATTTCTTCGGAAATGTTGTCTTCCAAAGCTGGAATAGTTGCTGGCTTATTTCTGTAGACTTTAGACTTGACGTAGCCCCACAAAAAATAGTCTAAAGGCGTTAAATCGCATGATCTTGGTGGCCAACTTACGGGTCCATTTGATGAATTGTTGTCCGAAGTTTTCCCTCAAAATGGCCATAGAATCGCGAGCTGTGTGGCATGTAGCGCCATCTTGTTGAAACACATGTCAACCAAGTTCAGTTCTTCCATTTTTGGCAACAAAAAGTTTGTTAGCATCGAACGATAGCGATCGCCATTCACCGTAACGTTGCGTCCAACAGCATCTTTGAAAAAAATACCAATGATTCCACCAGCGTACAAACCACACCAAACAGTGCATTTTTCGGGATGCATGGGCAGTTCTTGAACGGCTTCTGGTTGCTCTTCACCCCAAATGCGGCAATTTTGCTTATTTACGTAGCCATTCAACCAGAAATGAGCCTCATCGCTGAATAAAACACGCGCGCGAAACACATTTCGAACCGAACACTGATTTTGGTAATAAAATTCAATGATTTGCAAGCGTTGCTCGTTAGTAAGTCTATTCATGATGAAATGTCAAAGCATACTGAGCATCTTTCTCTTTGACACCATGTCTGAAATCCCACGTGATCTGTCAAATACTAATGCATGAAAATCCTAACCTCAAAAAAATCACCCGTTATAACAGCTATATGTTATAGTCGTCCGATAAAAGGATGCGAGCAAAATTTCATATACAGACGGACATGACTAAATCGACTCAACTCCTCACGCTGATGATTTATATAAATTGCTTATATGGTCTTCGAAGTTTCCTTGTGGGCGTTACAAACTTAGTGGCAAGCTTTATATATCCTGTTCAGAGTATAAAAATATTCGAAATGAGCTTAAAATAAAACCCACAGTAGGCCTATTTAATTAAATTATTCTTATAATATCGGGGTGCTTATTCAAACTCTGTAAGCTGTGGTTATACCGCTTCTTGCATAAGCCATCATCTGCGCAACACCTTTTATCCAAAACATAACGTCTAGGTTTCGCTGGCGTATGTTGGTACAGGAACAAACAGTGTGAGGTAGATTGAAATTTTCACCCATCTATCGGTCGTGCGACGCTTTGGATTTTTGTTTAGCGCGAAATAGCATAATTTTCGCAGACATTGTTCATATCTATTCCTAAGTACCTAAACTTGTCAACTATATTAAAGTTATACTCGCCAATGCTTCAGTTTTGTCCGATGTGCTTGAGAGGTGATATGTTTAATGTAAACAACTCTCCTTATCAGTTAGCTAAGATTTAGTTGAGTTACAACGGTTGTCTTTAGTTAATCTTTTACAAGAAGTGAGATCGGCTGGGCAACGGAAAGGAAATGAGAATTGGAAACATTGACGTCAAGAAGTACTTAGGTGGAAAATATAAAAAAATGTTATTTTTAAGGTACTAAATGTGTTTCAATATACACTATGGACTTGACCAAACGCTAAGAAAGAATTGGAGGTGTAGAAAACTTTTATCCATGTTCAGTAGGTATTCAGATGCTTAAGATCGATATGAAAAATATGTATTTCTCTTCAGGTGTGAGGTGGACAGAGACTCAGGGTTGGGTATCTACACTATATAATATATTAGGTGTCTTTTGAGCAATATCAATTACCAGAATCGCCTTCCAACTACCACACCACTGCAGTGTCTTCCAAGCAGAGATCACAGCATTTAAAGAAAGCTTTTTTGTTCTGACAAAGACTGTGGTGATAATAAGAAATATATTCTTATATATATATACAGATAGCCAAAAGGTTCTGAAAGCAATAAGGTATTTTAAAGTTTATTATAGTGAAGGAATACCATGTTCTCTTAAAGGACCTAATATCTTATTTCAGGATAAATCTGCAATAGATTTCAGCACATGGTAATATACCTGGTAACTGAGAAGCAGATGAACTAGCCAGAACAATCACTTTCCCATTATTAGACACTTAAAAAGACGGAGTTTATATGTGTTTGGCTGCTTGTGGATATTTAATGAGCAAACAGCTTAGAGATATAGCTGAGACTCGATGCAGTCACTTCATAATTTTCTTAACAAGCAGACAAACGTGTCATGAATGTATTATGGGTCACACATGCCGACTTTAAAATTCAAAGTGAAGGTCAATCTCTAACTGGCAGGCACACCAGCAGAGTACAATGACAATTTCCGCAGCTGTCAAGAGCGGAAGAAACTATAGAATATCTTCTATGCAAATCTAAAGCTTTGTGGAGGAAAAGTATGGAAACTATCGGTCGTAGGCTTTTTGACTATGCGTAGGAGTTTGCATTAAACTTTTGTTTTGATGAATTTTATCAGGAACACAAGGTGGTTCAGACAGAAGATAATAGAGTGAGAGAATTCTTAGTACCAGTGGATTCACAATGGACTTTCTAAAGGCCTAGGTGCCCCGTCTGACATCCACTTTACCCACCTTATATCATATTAGTAGAATCATATGAAAGTACAAGGTCTCTGAAAACATTATTCATACAATATTATAGGTCTTTCGTTGCAATTTACCTATATATAGTGATAAAAAAGTATCCGGAAATAATAAATAAACAAACTCCTGCCAACAACGCGTCACAAAATTCCTTTTTCAACCGGTTCTTAGAATATACTATATAACTCAGGCATTAGTGAATGTACAGAATCGCATATATTTTCCTATTGACTATTCATATAAGAATATATCGCTTAACATTTCGTGAGTTTGGCACATTTCATTTTCCAATATATTTCGATATATGTATGTATGTATATTTGTTCCCACATGCATTTTGCTTTTTAGTCAATATTTCTTGTGTCAGTCAGTATTTTGTTATGTTTGTCACTTGCCAATCGATGTATGGATATTTGGTGATATATGGTATCTACATATGTATGTATGTATATACAGCTGGTGCTATAAAAAATCGCAACCTGTGTCAAATAAATTGCTTTTACAGATTCAGCGAGATGTCAAACACTCTGTCACGTTCATATTACCATACATACAAAACATACAAACATATAGGAACATTCACTATACCATATATAGTATGTACATATGTAGGTGTGTATTGCATTTGTGTACTGTTATAGTTTCCAAATGTCATGCATTTTGATTTATAGACATACACATACATTTCTATGCATACATATATTTCATACAAGGAAGTGGTACAGACATGTACGAGTATGTACATTTGCATGAATGATTGAATGATTTCCATTTGACATTGATGACGTTTATTTATTTCGTGCGAAAATGGATATTTTGGCAGGTCGATATGTGTGCAATTTTTCCTTTTTGCGAAAAAAAATTTGGTGAGCTGGAATTTATTTTTTTAGTCATATTTGTAGTTAGGTGTGAGTTGCAAGTACACTGAGAAAAATAGAGAGCGGAGAAAATAAATTTTTATGGTAAAATGAAGTAAGAAAATCACTGTAGCCTGATATTTAGCCTACGCTCCAGTAAAAATTCTTACAGAATATTTCTAAAGCAGACGCAGATTCCGAGTAGAACAGTGATAGAATCTATGGTTTGGCCGTTCAAGGTGGAATAGTCACCAAGTTGAGATATAGTCATAATCTTCAAGAGTAAGATAAAGGCAGGAACATACATATTCCCATTATCCGGTGCTTTAAATATCTCTTCACTAGCTCTACAGATGCCCAGAGACCAAAATAATCGACAACAAAAAACAAAGAAATAATAATGAATAAATTAACAACTTTGATAGGCAGACTAGATTTGTCATAATAAGATCATATGGATCTGACATTACGAATTGAAGCAAATTCCTCAATTCAATTTTTAAGCCGTGAATAGTTACTACACACTTTTATTCAGCAATCGAGACCTAGCAAGTGAGTTGTGATAAGTAACAAACAATAACTGAAAGACTGCGATTGAGTCGTGTCTCAACTCCAGCAAAGAAAATTGAAAATCAGCAGTAACAATTTATAATGGTAACGAAATTTGATTTCTTATAAAAAAAAGCGAATATTATATAAAGAAATTGTTTCTAAATTATTTCAGCAATTTTTTTTTCACTGTACTACGATGCTCTTATTTATTTTTATGCTCTTACACTTCAATTATTTATTTCAATATTCACTGGCATGAGATGCTGTGTCTTCAGCTTCCGCTCTCCCACAGCTTTAACATTTTTTATGCATTAAAAAGGCAAATGTATAATTTTTATAAAAATTCATGAAAAATGGCAAAGGTAAATTACCAGTTAATGAGAGTAGATTTTCGTGTTTCTTAAAATTTGTACTATAATGAAAGATTTTTTTTTTATTTTTTTAGAAATCAATATACAAATAAAAATACAAAAATTTAACCCCTAAACAAAGATAAAGTTAAAATAATCTTTTACAAAAAAAAAGATTACTATAAAAACTTGATCTTGATCAGTTGGTTTGTATGGTAGCTACATGCTATAGTACGCTGATCTGGATAATTTATTCAGATATTGTATAAATACTTTAGACAAAAATTCATACAGAATTTCGTAAAGTTATCTGATTCGATAAAAAAAAGTTTTCTATACGAGCCCTTGATACCAATCTTTCAGTTTGTATGACAGTTATATGCAAAAATGGTCCGTCGATATCGGTTTTATCAGATAAGTACTCTCTAGAAGAAGAAAGCATATGTTGAATTTTTCAGAGCGATGTCTCATAAACTGATGAACTTATATATGCAGACGGACAGACGATAAACTTAAAATACCCTGTTCAGGTTATAAAAATGGGACAACAAAAAACTCTGAAGAAAGATTTTTGGCACTTGAAGCTGGAGCAGAAAGGTTTGGCAGAGGTAAGGTACACTGGTTCTTCTCCCAAGAGACAAAAAGTTTACACATCATTAAGAAGTTCAAGGTTGCCCTTAGCAGTAAGGCTGAATGGAATGTCCGCTCTCGAGCTAGTGCTTAGGGATAGCACAATCAAATGTTACACCGACGACTCGAAAACGTCGGAGGGAATTGCTGCAGAAGTCGTAGGACCACGCACCAAACTCTCCATACCTATAGGAAGTTTTCCGACCATTTTTCAGACAGAAGTCTTTACCATTAGTCGATACGTACTGATCAACCTCCAACGCAACTATCTCAATGAACGTAAAAACATACTTAGCGACAGTCAAAGAGCGAGATCAAGTCAGTAATGGTGCAGGAGTGTACAGAACGGCTGAATAGTCATCCCTTCGTAACCAAGTGCACTTTATAAGGGTTACCGGTTGCAAAGATATCATTGGTAATGAACTGGCCGATGATCTCGCCCCGATCCGCAGCATTCACCAACATTTATTGTGGTTGGACAGGGATAAATGAATGGACAGGGTGCCAAGTTGCTAAAGGGTGGTTATACAACCTTAAAAGGAACCTGGAGATATGTCAGTCGAAGGGTCAACTCGACAGGATGGAAGAATGTATGTATAAATCGTCTGTAATATGAGTGTCTCTTAAAATAAAATATTTTTTCCACCAAAGAAGCTCTGAGAGGACATTCTGAGAATTATTGAGGATTTTGAAGTTCTCTAAACCTAAAAGTCCGTGAGTGGCACTGAAGTCTCGCAAAAGACCTAACACAAAAAAAATTATTTGAAAGAATGTATTTTTGTCTGAGTCAAAGGCAAAATCAAAATCAAATCCAACTATAAAATACACATATTTGAGAATTTATGCAGCCAAAAAGGAAGTAGAGGTAAAATATAGCACTTTTCTCAGTTCTCATTGCCGGAGATGGCATGGTCACCGGTTGTAGGAATATGCAGCTTGGAGTTGTGATTTTTGTCGCCTAAAGTCGACAACAGACATTAGCTGCGAAGATGACATCAGGCAAACCAACTCATCACAAGTGAAATGCGATGGTCCACAAGCGATGGGAACCGAGGGCTGGTGGGTCGCCACCAGCATGCTCATTCTCCTGCTGCACTTGTGGGTGTGAGCTAAAGTGCAATAAGACCGTTGTTCGTACTTACAAACATATGTTAAAACTTCAATGCAACACCCCCTCCCGCACTCAAACTCACACCAGCTAACACGGTAATAACGAAAAAGCCGCGCACCACCGCCCACTCGCCATCGCCATCGCCGTCGTTAATGTAAATTGCAATTTTAGTATCAACGCTTCTTGCTAATATTGTGCTTGTTGTTGTTGCTTTTATTGTTGCATTCGACGACTTTGGTCATTTGCTGCATTTTAGTTCGTCGAAGCGTAAATTAGGATTTCAAAATGACATTTCGAATATTTACGACGCATTGGCTGTTGCCACGCAAAACGCATCGACACGCACAAAACAACCGTTACATGCAAAGTGCACACATATAGATGCATGTGTTCATATGTATGTGTGCTCTATTGCGAATGCAAACAACTTCATTGCAAAGCTTTGCATTCCGTTTGGAGTTTTCCGCCGAGCTTTGTGGAGGGTAACGGTATTAGAATGGTTTGAAGTTTGCAGCTTTTGTTGTTGTTATTTTTGCTGTCATTACTAGTTTATTTATGTTAGTGTTGTTGATTGGTGCATATGTGTGTATTTCTCCCAATCACAAACTGCAGCTAAACTGGGACTTCGAGCTCAAAATTTGATTGCGGGTGTGTTGGGGCCATCAGCTGTGAAGATTGGTTCTCAAAAATTCTAACTGAAGCGTCATATTTTTCAAAAACTCAATTTATGTATACTTTACAAAATCATTTTCAGAAAACCAAACGTTGGTTTTTGTCTTTGTTCACTCTTCTGTTATAAATATTAAAATTAAGAGGGATCTTCCGTATTCCCTACTCAGACCGAGATCGTAAAAAAGATGCTATGTTAATCAATGCAATTTTAAATCACAATTTTCAACAGTCTTTCGAATCCAAGATCAGATTGAGCTAACTTTTAACTCATTTATATAATGATGACTACCCCAGATCTCCGCTTAAAATAGATTTTACAGTAGAGGTTGGGTTTCGTTGTTGAAACTATTAATTTTGTCGAAACCTAGGCTAACAACGTCGATTTGTTTGATACTGATTAATTTCTGGTACAGACGAGTCCAAAAGTGAAACAATTCGAAGACATTTTTCGTAATCTGAGCTCATCTGTATTTTGTTTCTGCATAAATATCAATGGCGCTCCATAATTTCAATTCCTTCTACCATTGATCTCAGCCACCTGTAGTCTCTTCGCTGAAAACTGCGCAGTAAAGTCGGTGGGACGACTACTGTCAGCAGGAGAGTTTACATACAGAACCTTCGGGCATAGTTCGGTGGGTAATGGCGGCTTGGTAAACACCGCCGACATGATCACACTTTCAACTGGGAAAAAAGGTTCGACGTACATAGAAGAAGATGGCTGGCATAAAGGTTTTTGGCTTCGCGCAACGCTCTAAACATCTATAGGATGGCTCTAAGATGGACGATGGAATTTGTACAGGAATATACTGCCCAGAGTTAGGCATAAGGCTGGCTTCTAATGCACCTGCAGGCAATTCCATAGTCAACATTTACGTAGACAGCCATGCAGCAGTCTAGGCAGAATCCTCGTATCGCATATCGGCCAAAAGTGTCTTGGAAAGCAGGGCAGCAGTGGAAAGTGTTGCCAGAAGCAAGCAACTTCACTAATACTGCCAGGACGCAAAGACATCGAGTGCACGGTGGTGTACGGCTAACATCCGAAAAAGTGATCAACATTGGCAAACCAAATGTTTATACGAAGATCTCTACAGAATAATGGTAAGGAAAATCAAACTCCGATGGAACGAGCTACCCGGGAGCAAAACTGCAAAAGTCCTGTGCAAACCGGTAAATTGGAAGTTCACTGTCTGATGGCGACACATGCCCGCAGTATGGGGTTGACAGATCAAGAAATGTCTAGAGGAGAGGACACCAGGGAAACAAAGGAGCATCTCTTGTGTACTTGTCTTGCATTGGCAAGACTGTGCTGTAAGCATCTTGATACACTGGAGGAGGTATCGATAGTGATCGCAAAGGACCAAACTGGCATATGTGTGACTTATAGATCTACCAGATTTACCTAATCTAACCTAACCATTGTTCTCTTTCGTTATTTGTTATTGAACTACAATCTCTGTAGAAATTTATACTGGCTTTTATTATTTTATTTTATTCGTTTAGCTTACCCAGCGGTTCTTCTGTTGTTGCGATATCGTCGTACGAACTTCACAGAGAAATAACTGAATCCGAAGTTTCTTTATCTGCATTTTTTATTTTACGATGCGTTTTAGATGCACTTTTTACTCATCAATTGAAGAAGTGATCTCTATATACTATACAAAAATTTTACGTGCTCTGATCGTTAATCTTCGGCCCAGTTATCGCATTCTTCTAAGAACTTATTTTGTACTTGAATTTTCTGAAAATTAATTTTTTTCATAACCCTATATTGGATTTTTTTTAATTTTGGTTCAGCAGATGTGTCTTATTGTCTTGTCAAATTGACGGCGATTTATCTATTAAACCTCACTGCTTCGTCCTGTGTAAGGAATAGTGTAGTTGATTCTGGTAACCTAACGTCTGAAACTCACGGCAAAAATTTATGATGTATCTGATGTCTCTGTCATTTTAAGAACAGTTTCGGATCTTGACTTAATCGATCAATTTCAGTTCACTTCGTGTCTGAATTTCAAATACTTAAAGCAGACATTTTCGACATTGAAGTTCTGAGTAGAATTTTGTCTCTGACGTGACCAGTTCATTTAGAAAGACATCTTTGGTTATGCACTTTTACTCTATCGAAGGGGTTATCCAGATTTTAAAAAATCTTTCTCTAGTGTGAATTCCAATAATGCCTTCTCATCTTCAATCAGTGTAAGCAATCCCAATAGCTGTCAAAAGTATTAGATCTATCGAAGATATAGTTAAATTAAAAATACCATTAAATTGCCTGGGCTATTACGGAAGACGAACACCAAAAGTCAGAAATGGATCCTTGAAATGAAACGATGGTCAGAGAGCTACAGTAAAGCTTCTAATTTCCTCAAATTGAAAAAAAATTTTGAAAAATTGGACTATATAAATTATTTTCCAACAGAGTTCCAACGATTATTCGCTACAATGTTCCAATCTCAACATAATTTTTCCCACATAAAAAACATCTCACCATATTATCTTACCCACTTCCTTTTCCAAACTCAAAGCAATGCAAAAAAATGGACGAAAATAAAAATTGAAATCTAAGTAGAGTGAACAAAAATGGAGTACGACTTCACTATCTGGCGTTCTATGACTCCCCAGAGTTGCATAAATTATAGAGAAACGTGTCAAAATAACCGAATACTATTTGCTGCTAAAGCATTTGAGCCACTTTCACCACAAACTCCAAGCAAACACAACAAAAAAACGTAGAAGAAATAAAGAAAACAATCAAGAACAAAAAGAAATCTCAGCACAAACAATCAAGTGACATACGATACACAACAACAATAATAGAATAATAATACAAATATAAGAAACAAATGGAAAGGACAATGTAGGAAAGGTAAAGCAATTGTAAGACTAGAAGAATATTCAAAAATTGTATGGAAAAAAAATAAATCTAAGTAAGACTATGAGAATTCAGTAAAAAAAACAGCAAGCGCGACAGAGTCGTTGAGAAAGCGAAGAAAATGACAAAAATGCGCGCTGGGACACTCGCTGCAATGCTCTTGCTCTTGCACTTGGGGAATATCCTGGCTGCCTGAAGACTGCCTAGCTGTCAGGCGGCGAGCCACGGCTGCTCTATTGCTGCTGCTTTGCTTTTACAGTTGTTCAATTGATGTGCTGTAACAGCATATCCTTGAGAAAACAACAAAGCGCACGACAACTAGAAAGTAGAGAAAGCAAGCGGATTGGGGGGATAGTGCGCGCTGACGGCGTAGACACTGAGTGCAGCGGAGAACAAAGGCAATTGAGGTGAAAGAACTGAGAAAAAAATGAGTGGGGTACGCTTTTTAAGGAAGTCCGCACGCACAAACGCCGCTTTCTTTATTTGTGAATCAGCGGCACGCGTCGTGCCACATTACTCAAAAACAATTTTTTTTTGGTTGTTGTTCGGAAGGGAAAGTGAAAGAAAGCGATACTTTTTTCCTGTCTGATATGAAGACAGCTAAAAAATTGTGATTGATTGTGGAACAAGTGCTGCCAGCCTGCGACAATGGATACACGTCTACACACATGTGCAATTAGAGTCGAATATAAGTATAATCGATGCTCACACATATGTGAGGCGACCCAGCGCTTCAATTTCCATAAAATGTGGCCACAGTTGCATAAACATTTGCTACTTAAATACAGTAATAATAGTCCCTGTGGTTTCCAAGGCAATGATTGAATGATCTCTCGGGGCTACACTTTTTCTACAGTCTATTTATTATTGCTTTTTATGGAGTTTCCTGAATTGTTTAGCTGCTCATAATGTGGCATGTTGATTTGTATTAATAAAAAAATTGTTTAATATTTTCTCAGCAGAAAGAATATACTTAGGTGCACGTGCTCAAAAAGGGTTAAAATGGAAAGCAATTGCTTAAACGTTCAGTAAGTGTTGAAATTGTTCTTAATCAATCAAAAAGAGTATACAAAACTGTTCAGTCTGAGATTAAGGATTTTTTCTAGGTAACTTGAACATTTTTTTAGTATTTTTTTTGTAGCGATTATCTAAACCCTGTTTGAGGGAAAGCAATAAGTTAACTATCATCGAAATCGCTTAACAGTAGGCCCAAAAACTGACTGCGTTAGGGTCACTCCTCTTTCACGCGGCAACACTAGCTCTTACTCTGCTATAAGTGGTGTTTGGACTCCAAATGCGCTATTCACTGCAAGGAGGTCAATCAAAGTGTCAATAGCTCCACGTGTAATTTATGTCGGAAATTGGTCGTGTCCGAAATGTTGTCGGTAAGACTGCATAATAATTTCTATAAAAACACTCGAGCAGAAACTGCTTGGAAATAAGTATGTTATGCTCCTTAACGGAAAGAATACGGATCTCATTGTGTAGATGCTTAATGAGAGACAACAGGAGATATCCTATTATTGTCCTCCATCTGCGATTTACTGCATCGAGGCGATCATATTGGGCGGCGTAGTTGATAACCGACCGGCCGACTTGAGGATCTTGTTGCGGCTCTGTACTTTTTGGACAATCGCGGTTATGTTCGAAGTGAAGGAGCGCATACTGTCGAATGTGACAGCTAAAATCTTAGGATTATTTACTAACAGAATTTGGACATCACCGCGCGTGGATTTGGCAAAGAAGAGTTTAAAGTCCTTGCAGTGAAAACGCGAGAAATTTCTAGGATATGTATAGGCGCTCATATAGCACTAATCGTCAGGATAGGTGACTGGCCGGGCCGACTGCTTTAAATTTCTAAGTGGGATCCCAGTGAATCCACTAAGCCTAAGCCACAAATCTAACCTAGTTTCTGCAAAAATTTAAAATCTTTTGCTACGACCGCAGCCGTGCTTTTGAGAATTTCCCGAAGATTTATAAGTTATGCTTTAGGTTTTGTGCCCACCTGGTTAGTAATCTAAATAGATTGAAAACCAAACAGATAATTAGAAATACAATGTGTGTTCCAAAGTAAACAGGACTTTTGAATGACGATCAACATGTGGGCCAATCAAAATCACCGGAAACTCTATCGAAACTGTGCGTGAATTCATCAAAAATCAGCCAAAATCATTATTGAAATTCATGGAAAGGGAATTGAACATCTCCAAAACATCAATTTATCGCATTTTGACCGAACATTTGGGTTTACGAAGGGTGTGTGCACGGTTTGTTCCGCACAAATTGGACTGACGATCAAAAATTGTTCAGAATCCGTCTCATCAATCGACGCTTGTGACCAAAAATTACATTTTAACCATTAACCACTCACCATATTCACCTGATATGGCACCGTGCGACCTCTTTCTTTTCGGAAAAATCCATTTGCCCACGAAAGGAAAGCGTTATGCAGACGTAGAGGCCATTGAAAAGGCTTGCACCGGCATACTGGCGGGCCATACCGGCCAACGAGCTAATGTACTCGCTTGACATGCTTTTGGACCGTTCAAAAAGTTGTATTGAAGCAGAAGGAGACTATTTTGAATAAAATAAATTTATTTTGCCGAAAAAACATTTTGATTTATTCTTTTTTTTAAGTCCTGTTTACTTTGGAACGCTCCTTGTATATATTCATCATACATATTACACTAGAGAGAAATGTATGAACCTAAATCCATAAGTTTTGCTACCGAATGCTAAGCGGACTCTTCGTTTGAACTTTCTGCAAATTTCTTAAAGCGGTTAATAGCCATTTCACTTGGTTCTTGGAAGATGAGGGAGATATTTCAATATGAATTCGCAAAAACCGCGTAATAGAGAAGAAAGTGACAAGATGATTTCATCTCGAGAACAGATGTAAATTTTTTACAGGATCTTCCATCTCTTCGCATCATATAAACATAGCCTATCGATTATTTTCAATTATTTAATCCGAGAAAATACATTATTATTTTCCTTAAAAAATGTAAAACCACTTGCATCCTCTTCTTGCAGAACGAATAAAAGCAATCTGGCAACCCTATCCTAAGCTATGAAATTGAAATTCATACAGGCGCGTATCATATTTCACAACATAATTATTGTACGGATTTTTATGAAGCAATTTTAGTAAGGAGACATTAAAACAAAGGCGACCGGGTTCAGTGCAACGCAGCAAAGCCTTTCAACTTTACATCTATGTGAGAATAGCCTAGCATAAGCCAACGGTTAGCCCAATACCAATTATTGCATTATTTCAATTTCCATACGGTATATACATGAATGTGTATGTATGTATATACATAGAACCGCTTATAGGCTATAGTTAAGTTTTCATAGGCAATACTGCTGATATCTCTATAACCATAGGGCAGTCATGAAGGCAACACTGCGGGCTGGAGGCAAAATTCAAAGCGATAATTTGAAGGAAGCTGTTCGAAGCCTTTTGTAGACGCAAGTCGAAACGTTACTACTAGAGAAGAAAAGTGCGTAGATAAACTGCGGTGATCAGTCAGCGAACGAGCGAGTCATAAAAATTTTGAACACAGCGACTTGTGCGTAGTAAGCGAAACGTCAAATGCTGGAGGATATTACAGTATGGTTCAAATGAGAGTATACAGTATATACATATGTACAAATTATATGAATACAAATCGGTACTATGGTATGAAACGGTGAAGTATGTCAGGTAAATAATTATAAATATTTAGGAAAACGTCTTCTGGGAAGGTAAGCTCAGCAGGGCCTGCCAACCCCGAACCTTAGCAGTTGTCCGATCCCAATTTCGTAGCCATTAAAAAAGGTTTGTGATATAAAAGAAGATTTCAAAAAGACCACGCTTCGAACTTTTTATTCAGATCTGTTACTATCCCAGCGCCATAACACTTTTTTGGTTTTAGTTTATAACTAAATCTTATGATCCTGGTACAGAAGAGAGTGACAGAAGATGGACGTTGCCGATAGGGGACTTAAAAGTTTCTCTTCAAAATTATTTAGATTTCTAGTCTCGCAGAATTTTAGAAAAACAACAGTTTTTTGTGCGAAACGGAATGAATATCTATTACACAATGCGACTCCTCATCAAGAGACACAAGATCGGCTGGCTCTATCTCGGATGCAGGTCTTTAACTAAAACCACCTCAAAACTCACCGAAGAGCCGACCGCAATGAGCAGATTGGAGCGAACTTTAAGGATTTCCCGTAGTACCAGAATTAAGTCTCCAACATTCAGCTCTTGAGTGGTGATATTTGTAGCTTGTTCGAAGAACAACGTCTGGCGTTTTACATGAGTACCTGCCATCGACGGCCTAACCTCACAGTCCTTAAAAGCACACCAATCAAAATAATGCGTTTTTCAATTACCCATATAATGCAAGATTTTAGCAGGCTTTATTTGGTTCCAATTGGTAATGTTGAAGGGGCACGTAATCAATCTTGGTCGGGTTCGAGGCCAATTTAAAACCTCTGACATGGTGGGGGTCCGGCACTCTACTTCGAGTCGAATCTATCAGTTTTCCCCCGTTTAAGTTTAAAGGACAGTCACCACGAATCTCCCTAAAGAGCCAAACCCAATGAGCAGATTGGAGCGAACTCCAAGGGCTCACTGCACGCCGTGGTACCAGTCTCCGGTCAGACCTTGTAGCTTTTGCTACTGCCACTTAAGCACCTATCGAAATCAATGACTTGTAACATTTGTCGCTTTAACTTCAAATGTATTTTCTTTAATAGCAATCTCAATCGAAGTCTATACTTTCCGTTCAAGATGAGTATTATAGCACTATTTCTGACAATATACGCATATTTCTGGGTAAAGCCGAAAGCAAAATTCAGAGTGCATTTGGATTTTAGTCGCCTCTTACAACAGGCATGCCTTACCGCGTGCAATTTTTACCCCGTATCTGCTGGGTGTTGTTGGAAGAATAATAAAAATTTAAAATTGAAAAACCGTCCCTCTTCGACAAACGATTGGCCGAGCAGCGATTAAAGGATCTTGGTTTCTAAATACTTGAAAACCAATAGACAAGAACACATAACTATGAGGTAGACCAAGTGGAACAGCTTCAGGCAATACATCAATGACACGCAGTTAGGACTAAGCCACTAACTACTTTAAGCAGTGGGGAGTATTTAGTGGAAAATAAAACTCAGTGTCTCCTTAGGATGTGGCCGAAGTGAAGGTCGTTGTGCATTCCGCATTGTAAGTTCGACTAGTTTTGGAGCTGCGGTGGGTGCAAGGCCCAATCCACAACCCTTGAAAACTCTACAATACATAACTTTTTATGTAAAACACTGAAGTACAAAGGCTTATCTCAAATTTTCTAGAACTCAGTGAAGGATCAAGTGGAAAAGTCTCGGCTTGTTTGGAAATAAATGAGAAGTCCTTTGAAGTAGTCCATCAGATACCACTGCAAAATGAGTCCAACGAGACGAAAGCTTAAGTAAAACGACTCTCTACGAGTCTACATTCTTTCGCCATCTAGTGTATCAAAGCTGCTGCCAACCATAAGTAAAGTCAGCGCAGTAGCCTCACCATGCGTGCAATTGCGACCGCTGCGTCAAGTTCGCTCATGTGGTACTGCGACGCATCCTCTTCACCCTGGCCGCCTCGTTTATGTGTGTGTCATAAAATTTCATTCATTTATAATTTAATATCACATTGAATGTGGAAGATGTCTCGTTGATATATTTCTGCGGCATGGTGATGGCATTGGCATTGCGCCGGCGCTGTTGCAACAGTTGCCATTTTCCTTGCTTTGTGTTGTTGTATTTGTATCGTTTTTCTTTGTGATTTTCTCATAAAGTTTTAATTTACTTGTGACTTCTATTTGTTTTGCTTGGCATTCAACTCGGCGGACTGTTGGTGGATTGATATTTGGTCGCGCTTCGTGAGGTCATGTACTTGCCTCGGCGTATGTATGTTTGAGTCGACGGCGTTGGTCGATAATAAAAGTTTATGCGCCGCCATACGTGCGCAACATTTACGTGCAACATCAGCAAGTGACCAACGAGACGAGGACCAGGTACGTCTCATATACAGCGATTCATATATAAACTCACGCACACACATATCTATCAGTATGTAATACATTATTACATATTTATCACAGCAATAAGTCACATACGCCCAAGTCCACAGCAGCTGCGTGGCCCACTTCACTTTACCTGTCGGCATGCGGTGCCCCGCCAGCTTGCGGCAGCGGCCGCTCATTCCTCGGTTCGGATCGGAGTGCCGGCGCTGCAGCTCAGATGTTTTCGCGTACATTTCGGCGTTCGGTCAACCATTTATGATGGCGTGCGAATTGCCTACATAATTCACAATTTAATTAATAGCAAAATAAAAATTCATACTCTTTTTTCCACTTGTCTTCTTCTTATTCGGATGCGGCTGCCGCCACTCGCGAACTCCACTTATTTATGGCGCAAGCATTTTTGATGCCATAAAATATCGCTTGTTCGTCGTTTTTCGCATTTTTATTAATTGCAACGCTGCACTGCGAGCGGTTGTACACTTAACGGGTGATTTATGTCAGCGTTGACGAAAGTGATCTCGCCGAAGTCATAATATCGAACGTGGTTATAAATTAAGCAAGCAGATAGCACTCGCGTTCGATATGTATTAATGTGTGGGTGAATAACGGTTTTTTTTATCGTTATGTGATTATTTCTTTTGGACTAACAGTGGTCAGTTGGTACTCTCTGGTTATTACCTTGATTTAAGCCCGCCCTTACTAATTCAATAAAATTTTGAGTCGTGTAGATCCAACAAGAGTTGTGGGAGCATGAGATTTTACGGCGAGAGTTTTGGCTTTCGAATTGGTTTTCTCAATATTTTCTAAGCAGGCTCAAGTTTTAGATTTTGTCGGAGCTACAGATGATGGCCTTGTTGCCGACAACGAAATCATTTGTCCATAAATCTAAGAAGCGATTATTCCGATGGAGCAACATATTTAAAATAGAGGATTTAAAGTAACCGCATAGGTAAGTAATACATTCAGAGTGCCGATATCAACTCTCTGTCTAAGCCGATGCAGATCCAGAACCTAACTATGCGCTAACAATCCAATCGCCCTATGTTGGATATTATTAGAATGTATTTGTTCGTCTATGTTGGACCTCTCTCTCTCTCTTTGAGAAGGAAAAGTTTGATTTAGCTTATATCAAAACCGATTAAAGAAGAATTAATTGCTGACTAGAGGTTTCTTTAGAACGATAGTCTAGTGGTTCTGGGAACGACGTCAGAGTCAGCAGATCCAGCTGCTCTAAATAATTTAATACATTGGACCGCTCTCTCCTTTTGGGGAAGAAAAGCTGGCTTTAACTTCTAGGAAAGCCGATTAAAGAAGGATTCAATCAGCTGACTACAATGTTCTTTACGACAGGAACGCACCCGGCGATTAAGCATTGCTTTCCTAAGCGAAGCAAGACGAATCAGGAATCGTCGTATCGGGTGAAAGGTAAATATTGAGCAGAGCTGAATTAGGCTTCCCCAGGGAAATAATGAGTTAAAGTTCAAACTATAGAACCTTATCAATGACAGAACCTTTTGTTTGGACTATTGGATTATTCGGTACTCGAGATACAAAGGCGAATAGCAGAAAACATAATCTAATTAATTTTAAGAAATGCTGGCGAGTTAAATGTTCTTTTTTGGATAGAAATCCGTAAATCTGACTGTTATGAGACAGTTCTCTGCTTGCGGAAGACCTTTTTTTCTGATCGAAGTCTGCTCGCGGTCTGGGTTAGAGCGAGCAGGAGGACAATCTTTTTTGAAAAAAAGGTGACAATGCTGCTTAAGGTTCATGTTACCGGTTCATCTACTGATTTTTCGGGTGAACGGAGTCAGCATCAGGTATGTGACGCAAGTCAAATATTTGGGCCTGACCATGAATGAAAGTATGAAGCAGTCTTGGGATGCTGAAAGCTCTCCTGGCCTGTATGGCGTCCCGTCTCAACGGATGGTGAGCAGGTTTTGCTAGGATCTCCTCTTGACTTGATTGTCATACAGCGTGATATTGCATTAACACTTTCAGCCCCGAAGTTGCTTATAAGCAACTTCTATATATGTTTGACATCGTTTAAAAAGTTAAATACACAAAAACTTCTTTAAAATACACATCCTATAGATCAACTTCATGATCATGATTAACCCTTTTAGCCCCAAAGTTGCTTATAAGCAACTTCTATATATGTTTGACATCATTTAAAAAGTCCTTTGGGGCTGAAAGGGTTAAGGTTAAGAAGGGTCTTGAATGTGTCACTGCTGCGTAATGACTAGATATCCTATGGTCATGTGGAGAGGGAGTGATATCTAGGGAGCATGAGGCTTCTAGATGATGTACTCAGACATTAGTGATCTGGGTGGTACGGCGATTAATTGGACGTTTAGATGTTAGCGGTGTGATCTCCACAAGTTGGAATGTCGAACAGTTAAGGTCGTTTACGCGTGAATTGTTTAGGCGGCGAAGGTGTTTAACTGGGAATTAGAATTGGCTTATTATGTGAATGGTGTTATGTGCTTATGGGGTCCAACCCCTGGGCATCAGTCCAGAGCAGTATGGAAGCTCAACTGGTAGTAGCTTTGGCTACGAGGCCTGACCAGAGACTTAATTCTGGTACCACGGAGAGCAGGAGTTTTTAGAGTTCGCTCCAACCTGCTTATGCGGACTGGCCACTGGGAGAGTATCGTGGTGGTTGTGGTTAAAACCCGAATGCCGAAAGAACTGACACTTTCGTCAGTTGAATGTCGAGTTGCATTGCAACCGGGTGCCGGACTCAAGGTACGACAGAGGTTTTAGATGGGTTTCGAAGGTGGTGAGCGTTGATCAACGTATTAATTTGTTCCGCTGTGCTTTTGACAGCCGTGAGATAAGGCTGTCGACAGCGGGTACCCACGTTAAATACACCGGACGTTGTTATGCTTGTTGTTAGCTTGCGATTGTAGCTAAGCTGTTGAATTCACAATGGACTGTAGGCTTCATGGTCTTCAGAAGATACGTTGCTTTGTGGAGATCACGTTTCCACTAATAATATTTTTAAGTGCGCTAACATTAGAAGAATTCTGCAGGTTATCCTCGACATCCGACCCACACACCTACAAGTGTAGTATGAGGCAATGTTTACAGCCAGCTGGTGCATGATTTGAGGCCATTGGAGTCAGACACGGCGTGACTGCGGGCATGGTATCATACTCAACCTTATCAAGGTACTCTGGTTAAGTTGGCAAAGCGACGGAGAAAAGAAGGAACATAAGGAAATGGTGCGCATAACAGAGGCAAGATGCCAACAGGACTTCTGCTCTAACCAGCATGTCTATAAACTTTTTAGTGGACACACAAGATAGCAGTAAGGTGGAGGAGCTGGTCCACTCGCTGCAAATACAATTCACTTAAGCTACCCCAGGCCTTCCACCTCTTTCAAAAGTTGTTATAAGTAATAGAGCCTTGAGGTACACCTCATGTCTTGGAACACAAGCAAATCAAAGCATAACACAAAGGTACTTTGAGGTATTGTTAATGGTGAACAGATCAAAAAGTCCCTACTTCTAGGCAAAAGCGAGCTTAATAACATTATAGGGGTCATCACAGGGCACCTACCTTCAAGATCGTTCAGAAAAAATGATAAGTTGCTGGAACATTATGTATGCGAATGCTCAGCCTTCAACCCGATGAGACGGAAAAAATTCCACAAACGCCCAATGGTGAGTTTGAAAGTTGTGGAGAGGAGAAAAGCCACGAATCGTAAAAATATGTTCTGAAGGGATTCTCGATTTCTTAGCTTGACTATTTATGACCAGTTCAACTTAAAGGTTATGTAATGCCGCTTGCATAAAACTAAATTTAAAGTAATCAATTATAGATTTTTCCATCTCCACAGGTGACATTGCAACAAAGGCGCTGACCAACGGCGCTTCGGGTGAAATCTGTGAAATTTATTTTCTACACTGTTACGCGCAAATTAATCAAAGCAGTCGAGTGGGTGTAAATTAAAAATGAGAAATAATTAAATGTTGAGCCGCTGCAATGGATGGCGTAAATCGGCCGCCGGACAACAAGCGGTACATTCTTCCCGGGGCAAAAACACACAGAGAGAGGTGAGAAAGGTGGCGAGTATAAGCGAGTATAAAGGAAACGTCGCACAGCAGATAAGGCAGTCAGGTGAAAAATTATCTTTTTTCGCTCTCGACGGCGACACACTTGAACGGTACTTGCTTTCATTGCGCGTAATGCAGGCGAAATGATTGCACTCTCTCACTGCATTGTTGCTATTGTTAGGCCGTCTGACGACAATTGCGTGCAGAAGCAAATTAATTTCAAATTGTGCCAGTGAAGGCGAAGAAGAATAATAAAGCAGAGGAAAGGTGTGATGGCCACCAGCAAGGCGGCAAAGCAAAGTAAGAATCGGCTTTGCAAATATGTATATATATAAATCCCAAGGTGAGTGAGTGTGTGTGAAAGTGCGGCAAAGCTTCTGAAGGACATTAGCGCCTACAATAAATAAAATGAATTACAAAGTGAAATTGTCAAGCAGGGTTCTGCAGCAGTCAGCGATAAGCGGACATGTCGGTTGGCCGCTCGTCGTACGCCCGCGACCCGGCGGCGGTATTAGCAGCTTTATTAAGAGGGAGAATGTGCAAATAAATGACTTTGTAGGCATCAAAGCGCAACCAAGTTTACGCCGAGGCAGGCAGGAAGTGGAGGCAACTGCCGAAGAATTTCTCAAACGAACGAAAGATAAGGCGGTAAATCAAAAAAGTTTTCGCGTGTTAATCCTTTTATGTGTACGTTGCGCGAACTCAATAAAAATACTCTCGTAATTCAATTAAATGAACCGCAACAGCCGCAGGCCGCAGCCACAGTCCGACGGGAACGGGACCGAGACGCAGCGTCAAGCCGAGCGTTGGTCCGCACGCATAGCGACTAATGCTAAAAGCCGAGGCGGCAGCGAACAAAGCTGCCACATTGCCACATAAACGGAATAGAAGCCTTGAAAGAAGTGGCAGCGCCAGCGCCAGCGACTCGTAATAGTTTCCGCTTCAGAGCGGCCAACGTCAAAAACAATACGCCACAAAGAAGACGTGCCCGCCAGTTGAAGATGACTTTGAAGGACCTCAACTGCGCGGTGGCATTGTCAGTTTCTTCGGAAATGCTGCGCATAGCGGTAAAGTATTTAAAAGCAGCAAATGCAAAGATAGCAAAATTTCTAAATTTTTCTCCTTGTAACTTTTCGAGCACTTGCCACTGCCACAGCATTCAAATGGGTTGCAAGTGTGTGTGTGTGTGTGTGTCTGTATGTTTGTGCTTATTTTCGCTTTGGCAGCAGCCACAGAAACCCACTTTAAGGTTGGAAAAACTTTACTCATTTTCAAAATTACAATGTAGCCACCGGAGCTGCTGCCTCGTCGCCTTTGCCTGCTACTTTGGCTTCGTCTTCTTCTTCTGCTTTTTCTTCGGTTGCCTCAACCGCTTGTGTTGTGGCCGCATTAACGCACCTCGCCACATCTTAGCACTTCTTACACGCTTATCTCTTTTATTTGCTGTCTCTTCACCCTTCAGACGCTGAGAGCTCTGTTTACTTGCCACATGGTTAGCTTTGTTGGTGGGAAAAGCTGTTAGCAAGAAAAATACCAACGTAAGCAAAGTCAATTGGAAAAGTTTTCGCTAGCAGCTGAGCGATGAGAAAAGAGAGGTAGAGAGTCAGCAGCCGCGTCAGCGAAAGAGAGTAAGCGCACGTCTTTAAAAACCAGCAACACCGATAAGACTGTAAGCGACTGTGGGAGCTGCTGAGAAGGCAGCTGAAATTTAGCTGTATTACTGTGGGAATGGAATTGGATTCTAATAAATATGTATTATATAATACTGTTCTCAACTCTTTGAAATTGTGTACATGATCCAGTTATTCTGGTCGAGGGTTTCTAGACGACTTTTCAACGGATGTATGAATAAAACTTTTTTATACTAAGGAGCTTCACCAGAAGCAAGGATTGGTTTCAAGAGGAGACAATGCAGTGAGAGGATATAAGTCCCTGTGATACCTCAAATGGCCTCTTAAGGACCTAGGACCTAGGTGTGTTGTCAGACAGCCACTCTACCTAACAAACTTCATTCTGGTTACTTTGACCCGTTTTTTTATTATGGGAACAGACCAAGCCCTAATTCTCATTCGTACTTAAAACAATTGTAAATACAATTATAATCTATCGAATCCAAATTTCTCGTTCAGAAAAAACACCTAATAAACATTGTAGATGCTATACGATACTTAAGATCACCATTTCAATCAAATCGTATTATCATAGCGTCCCGAAATGGCCATCCAATCGATAGCGATACAACTTGAAAGAAACGAACAATCCACAGATGACCAACTACACGGGTCTAGTCTACAAAATCTATCAACAGGATCAAACAATCGAACAATCTATAGATCATCAAGTTTTTTAGACAACGCGGGTCTACAACATCTACCAAAATATTAATGATATAAACTTGCAGTATTTTAGGCATGTACATGAAATAATACTAGACTATGTACCAACAGAGCCAAATGTTAGCAGACTAGTTCTTGCTGATATGAAATATTTCCACAACGAAGATGTGCAACCAAAATTGATTTAAACCAAGATAAATCAAAATGTTCAAAAGGTACTTGAGGACTGAAGCTGCTAAAAAAAGTACAGTAAGAGCTTACAACAGTATCAATCTACAGCTTTCAAAGCCTTTTGCAGGCTTTAATGAAAAAATCCTTCGAACAGATACGTGACATGTGAAATAATGAATGGGTTCTAAGTTTTTAGAATAGTATACATCTTAAGGGTGATCCAAATTTATATACCTATTTGAAAAGTTAAAGAACTTGCTAAGGAAGACATTGTCCAATTGAGCATAGACCAGTGCCAAAGCAACTGAAAACTGTCCGACACTTTTATGTGTGAAGTGATAATTTCCCTGAGACTCTGGGTAATCTGCCTTATATTGGAATAAACTTCAAAGAACGATAAATATTAATGTGTAGGGATTTCAGAACCGTCCTAAACTCAATTTTCATGGTTCAAAGGTTTCGTTCTTTGCTTAAAATAATTAGTGCACTTCAGAAAAAGAGAGTGCTTAATATGGGTACAAATGTTATCAAAACAAAGTGTTCAACGGAAATCACATGAAAAAGGTCACATTCGGTTCCTAAATATCTCAATAGAAATTTTTAAAATAGATTTTATTTAACCTTTTTAAGTTTGACAAGAAGTTTGTAACACCCAGAGGAAAACGTCGAAGTCCCTATAAAGTATGCACATAAATGATCAGCGTGAGAAGTTGAGTCGATTAAGATATGCCCGCCAGCCTTCGGTCAGTATATACGCAAACTACTCCCTCAATTTTTAGAATATCGATCTGAAATTCTTAACACATACTTTTTTCTTCAAGAAGCTGCACATTTGTTGGACCCGATAATGTAGGATAAGAACTGGATGTAGCTGTCCAAACGGTACGATCGAAATCAAGTCCTTATATAGAAAACTCTTTCGTTTGAAGCGATATCCTCACAAAATTCAGTGTGACCTGTTAACTGAGACAATGGTGCAATATTCAGAGAAATGGTTCAGATTGAACCCTTAGAGCATATACATAGCTACCATACAAACTGAACTATCGGAATCAAGAGCTTGTATGATAAACTCTTTTATTTGAAGAGATATATTTACGAAACTCGGCACGGATTCTTATCTAAGGCAATTGCATTATATCTGAAGAAGTTGTTCAGATTGGACTACCATAGCATATAGCTGTCATACAAACTGAACGATCCAAATTATTTCTTGATATGGAAAACATTTCCATTTTACGAGATATCGTCTCGAAATTTCACATGGCTTTTTGTCCAGCGCAAAGATACTATCTTATAAAAAATTATTCCGATCGGACCACTATAGCATATAGCTGCCATACAAACTGAAGGAACAAAATCAAGTCCTTGTATGGACAACTTTTTTATTTGTCAAGATATCTTCACGATATTTGGTGCAGATGATTGTGCAAAGAAACATTAAAATCTCCAAAGAAATCGTTCAAATCGGTTCACTGTAGCTTATAGCTGTCATACAAACTTATTGCTTAGAATGGGTTTAAATATTTTTCTATACACTTTTATGCTATAAGAAATGAAACTATGGAGGGTATTATACATAGCTTCGATGCAGCCGAACTTAAAGTTTCAGCTTGTTTTCCCATTATTTTCGCCAGCTTACTTTTATCCAATATTTGCTTAAATCAGTCCCACAGTGATTGCATAAACACCAGTTTAGCAACCACTATAAAGCATCAAATTCGCTAAGCGAAAGTAAGTACTCAAAGAAGCCAAACGAAGATGCAAAAAGTATGAAGAATTGCAGCCATGCACTAAGCATTGCAAGGACTTTTGTTTTTAACGATTTTCAACTACTTTCATTCTTTCTTGCTCCTTTTCTTCAGGTTTTGACTTCAGCGTAAAAGAAGTTTCAGTTTCGAGTGCAGACGATGGTGTTGGCCATGGCAACGCCTCAAATGCTAACAACAAGAGTTGACGAACACACAGATAGTTGTACGTAGATGCACCTAAGTGGGCTAAAACTAAGCAGCGACTTGCTGAGAACACCTTAAGCAGATATTGGAATATGACTCTGCCGAAGTAGTGCCTAGAGGTGCACAAGTATTGAAAACGATATATATATATATATATAAATATATATTCTCAAAACTAAAAGTAAAGAAATTTTGCTCGTCAAAGTCATTATCACCATCAGCGATGGCGCTAGACCACCATCCCCTGAGCGAAACTCGCTTCAGCAGTTCAGTGATGCTTGTAAGACAAAAATGAAAATAAGCAGATAAACTTCTCAAAACTTAAAATGCGCTGAGAGCTGCTCGCGGCTTGCTATGCGGCGCTATGCTATGTCATGCCACACTGTGCCATGCTATGCTATGGTGAGTTGCGTTGCGTTGCGCTGCGGTCTTTGTGGCAAATCAATTTCTGGAAAAGATTTTCCAATTATAAATCAATTTTCTATTAAAATTACTTTACGCACTTCATCAGCCGAGACACAGCGCCCCCATTGAACCCACACCGCCATGAAGCCCCGCCGAACGCACATTCCACGCTTCACCGCATGGCACTCACACCTTCGCCGATTTAACATTTACATAGATTTTGGTTGCTAAACTGTTGTTGTTGTTGTAAACAACATTTAGTTGTTGGTATTGTTGTTCTGTACAAAAAACTTCAGTCTCAAACTTTTCGGTTTTATAATTTCTGGTTTTCTTGTACAACAACTAAGAAGTTGAGCTTGTAATCTTCTACCCATTCACCGCTGGTTATTTTTGTTGCTTTAACTGGTGGATTCGTTGTTGTGTTTTGTTAGTAAAATGTCGTGCAAGATGTTGCTTGCTTGTATATTCCGTAAAGTGTTGTCCGGGCTTTGTTTTACACACAGGACTTTTTTCTTCTTTACCCCCTTTTCTTTGGCTTTTGGTTTGCTTTCAATCACTTTTGCTCAGGTCTTTAGCATTCTTTTGGTTTGCATACAAATTTTGAAGCATGTCTGCGGTAATAAAAGTTTGCTTTCTTCGGTTATACTTTAGGAATATGGAAAATAGATTTATAAAGGAATGTTATGTGAAAGAGTAACTTGAGAGGCGGAGCAGATGGGAAGAATTTTGACTGAAACACAGAAAGTTTGATTGAGGGAAAGGAGCTTTGAATATGCGAAGAATTTAGCGATAAATACCACTAAAACAAGTCGTAGATAATTTCGTCTGTCTTGGAACCAGTATTAACACCAACAATAACGTTAGACTTGAAATTCAACACAGAATAACTCTTGCCAACAAGTGCTACTTTGGACTAAGTAGGCAATTACGAAGTTCATTGGAGGATGGAGTCATGTGTAGAAGTTCACGCAAGTGAGGAAAATTCTCTGATCGCCATTCACTTGGGAGTGGCCAGAAACGATTCTTTTGCATATGACTCAAGCAGCTCACGACTTCCGGTCTTTGACCAAGTATCCTCTGGGTAGCCTAAGAACATCCGTTTGAAGGCGAGCTAACGTGAGAAGGCGAAACATCCCCTGCATAGGGTTGTGCGCTGGGTTTGGGACCCGCCACGTAAAAAAACACCCCCAATGAAAAGGAACAACAAGCCTCGGATGAGTGACCCCCCTTTTGATGACGACCATGGCAAACGAAAGAAGGACTACGAATTGAGGGCATGCACCTGGAATGTCCGGTCCCTTAATTGGGAAGGTGCCGCTGCCCAGCTGGTTGATGTCCTCGTGAAAATAAAGGCTGACATCACCGCCGTCCAAGAAATGCGATGGACGGGACAAGGACAGAGACAAGTAGGTCCTTGTGGCATTTACCACAGTGGCCATATAAAGGAGCGCAAGTTTGGTCTGGGATTCGTGGTGGGAGAGAGACTCCGTTGCCGAGTACTATCATTCAATCCAGTGAATGAACGTCTAGCCACAATCCACAACAAAGAGAGGTTCCTTAACATATCGCTGATTGGCGCCCACGCCTCGACGGAAGAGAAGGACGATGTGACCAAAGATGCTTTTTATGAGTGCTTGGAGCGCACTTATGAGAGATGCCCCCGCCACGATGTCAAAATCGTGCTTGGCGACTTTAACGCCAGGGTGGGCAAAGAAGGTATCTTTGGCACTACGGTCGGTAAATTCAGCCTCCACGACGAAACATCCCCAAATGGGTTGAGGCTGATCGACTTCGCCGGGACCCGAAATATGGTTATCTGTAGTACTAGATTCCAGCATAAGAAGATTCATCAAGCTACCTGGCTGTCTCCGGATCGAAAAACCACCAACCAGATCGATCATGTTGTGATAGACGGAAGACACGTCTCCAGTGTTTTAGATGTGCGTGCGCTCCGAGGTCCTAACATCGACTCGGACCACTATATTGTTGCAGCCAAAATTCGCACCCGCCTCTGTGCAGCAAAAAACGCACGCCAACAAACACAAGGAAGGTTCGACGTCGAGAAGCTGCAATCACAACAGACAGCCGAACGTTTTTCTACTCGGCTTGCACTCCTGCTCTCTGAGAGCACTCATCAACAATTCGGTATAAGGGAACTGTGGGACGGCATTTCAAACTCCTTGCGTACAGCTGCAACCGAAACCATTGGTTTTCGGAAAGTGCAAAGGAACAGCTGGTACGACGAGGAGTGCCGTGTCGCAGCGGAGAGAAAACAGGCTGCCTACCTTGCAACGTTACGATCGACCACAACACGTGCGGGATGGGATAGATACCGAGAGTTGAAGAGGGAAGCGAGACGCATTTGCAGACAGAAGAAGAAAGAGGCCGAAATGCGTGAGTACAAACAGCTTGATAAGCTGGCCGACAGGGGTAATGCTCGAAAATTCTACGAAAATATGCGGCGGCTTACAGAAGGTTTCAAGACCGGAGCATACTCTTGCAGAACCCCCAAAGGTGATCTAGTTACCGATGCCCAGAGCATACTTAAATTATGGAGGGAACACTTCTCCAGCCTGCTGAATGGCAGTGAAAGCACAACACCGGGAGAAGGCGAACCCGATTCCCCAATCGATGACGATGGAGCAGACGTTCCATTACCCGACCATGAAGAAGTTCGAATAGCAATCACCCGCCTGAAGAACAACAAAGCGGCAGGGGCCGATGGATTGCCGGCCGAGCTATTCAAACACGGCGGCGAAGAACTGATAAGGAGCATGCATCAGCTTCTTTGTAAAATATGGTCGGACGAAAGCATGCCCAACGACTGGAATTTAAGTGTGCTATGCCCAATCCATAAAAAAGGAGACCCCGCAATCTGCGCCAACTACCGTGGGATTAGCCTCCTCAACATCGCATATAAGGTTCTATCGAGCGTATTGTGTGAAAGATTAAAGCCCACCGTCAACGAACTGATTGGACCTTATCAGTGTGGCTTTAGACCTGGCAAATCAACAACCGACCAGATATTCACCATGCGCCAAATCTTGGAAAAGACCCGAGAAAGTGGAATCGACACACACCACCTCTTCGTCGATTTCAAAGCTGCTTTCGACAGCACGAAAAGGAGCTGCCTTAATGCCGCGATGTCTGAATTTGGTATCCCCGCAAAACTGATACGGCTGTGTAAACTGACGCTGAGCGGCACCAAAAGCTCCGTCAGGATCGGGAAGAACCTCTCCGAGCCGTTCGATACCAAACGAGGTTTCAGACAAGGCGACTCCCTATCGTGCGACTTTTTCAATCTGCTGCTGGAGAAAATTATTCGAGCTGCAGAACTTAATCGAGCAGGTACAATCTTCTATAAGAGTGTACAGCTGCTGGCGTATGCCGATGATATTGATATCATCGGCCTCAACACCCGCGCCGTTAGTTCTGCTTTCTCCAGGCTGGACAAGGAAGCAAAACGAATGGGTCTGGCAGTGAACGAGGGCAAGACGAAATATCTCCTGTCATCAAACAAACAGTCGTCGCACTCGCGACTTGGCACTCACGTCACTGTTGACAGTCATAACTTTGAAGTTGTAGATAATTTCGTCTATCTTGGAACCAGCGTAAACACCACCAACAATGTCAGCCTAGAAATCCAACGCAGGATAACTCTTGCCAACAGGTGCTACTTCGGACTGAGTAGGCAATTGAGAAGCAAAGTCCTCTCTCGACAGACAAAAACCAAACTCTATAAGTCTCTCATAATTCCCGTCCTGCTATATGGTGCAGAGGCTTGGACGATGTCAACAGCGGATGAGTCGACGTTACGAGTTTTCGAGAGAAAAATTCTGCGAAAGATTTATGGTCCTTTGCGCGTTGGCCACGGCGAATATCGCATTCGATGGAACGATGAGCTGTACGAGATATACGACGACATTGACATAGTTCAGCGAATTAAAAGACAGCGGCTACGCTGGCTAGGTCATGTTGTCCGGATGGATGAAAACACTCCAGCTCTGAAAGTATTCGACGCAGTACCCGCCGGGGGAAGCAGAGAAAGAGGAAGTCATCCACTCCGTTCGAAAGTCCAGATGGAGAGGACCTGGCTTCGCTTGGAATATCCAATTGGCACCACTTACCGAAAAGAAGAAACGGCAGGCGCGCCGTTCTTAACTCGGCTATAATCGCCTAAGCGGTGTCTACGCCAATAAAGAAGAAGAAGAAGAAGGCAATTGCGAAGTAGAGTGCTTTCCCGCCCAATTAAAACCAAACTCTATAAGTCTCTCATTATTACCGCCTTGCTATATGGTGCGGAGGGATGGACAATGACAACATCTGATGAATCGACGTTACGAGTTTTCAAGAGAAAGGTTTTGATGAATTGCACACATGATGACGATTGGCACCTTGACATATGTAGTTCAGCGAATTAAGTGACTGCGACTAAGCTGGCTAGGTCATGTCGTTCGAATGGATGAAAACACTCCACCTCTGAAAGTATTCCATGCAGTACCCGCCGGAAAAAACAGAGGAAGAGAAAGACCTCCACTTCGTTGGAAAGACCAGTTGGAGTAGGACCTGGCAACACTTGGAATCTCCTATTGGCGCCAAACAGCGAGAAGAAAGAACGACATGAGGAGGAACTACTATTGGGAGTGACCTTTATATCACTATTTTGCCATGGACCAGATAATTGAAAATCACTGATAAACTATAGCCCAGATCTAAGTAGTCGTTATAAGCGGTATCGGGTTCTCCTTTGTCTGCAAGTAAAACTAATAGGAGGTTTCGAATCGAAGCCCCGAATAAAAAGATAATAGACATTAGTTTCGACTGTCAGGAAGGTTTTTCAGCTGGTTATTCATCGAAATACTCCGCGAAGTTATATAAATATATCTGATAGTTTAACAAATTGTTATCAAAGTTTCAAAGAAAATATTTTCGAAACGTAATCTTAAGGAGACCTTAACCTATAAAGGAAAGGCAACTACAAACTCAGAAAAACCCTGAAACTCTCTTAGAAATAAAGCTCGGAACTAAAATTATCGCCTTTCGATATTATTTTCAAACACAGACTTCAACTTGAGGCCACCCGCAGTGTTTGATATTCAATTACAACGACCATAAAAAGCAGTCATAATTATTTTTTAATGAATTCCACTATGGCTTTCATTATTTATACAATTTATACAATTTGACTGATCATTACTGCCATTTGTAGGACAAAACAGTTGGAGCTTTTACAAAAATAGCGTTAGATATGATGTATGCACATTTGGCAAATCCAACTACCACTGGAAAATTATTGAAACAAACAGCAACAACAACAAAAACATAAACAACAATAAATCTAATATGAAGCCAAACGAGCGCCAAGTCCATAAGTCAACGGCGGCAGTCAATGAGTAAGCCGCACAGAGCTGAGCGCTGATAGTTAGAATGGACGAGCTTTGCAAAGCACGCGACTTTTCGGACAAATTGATTGACAAGTGACACCGTGTGGCGTAAAAGGCAGGTGCCACATACTAACTGCGTACGATGTGCATACAGAGTGTCGTACGCATAAGGCGGCCGATGTCAAAACTGCGAACGTTGATCGTCAAAACGCCGACACGGCGCACCGCCTAGATATGAGTGATCAGTTGACAAAAGCAGAGTTGAATATAATAAAAAATAAAATAAAAAGTAAAATAAAAAATAAATATAAAAATGTTAACTGCGGTTGCAGTGAAGCTGTAATACCCTTGACAAGTATAAAAGTTTTCTTACAAGAACTTTGATCAGTTAATTTGTATGGCAGCTATATACTATAGTGATCCGATCTGCACAATTTTTACGGAGGTTGCATTGTGGTCTTAGATAATAGCTCGTGCCAAATTTCGAGAAGGTATCTCTTTAAAAGAAAAAATTTTCCATATAAGCCTTTGATTTTGATCGTTCCGTTTGTATGGCAGCTATATGTTATAGTGATTCGATCTGAACAATTTCCTCGGAGATTGCAGCATTGTCTTAGAAAATAGAACATGCCGATTTTCATGAAGATATCTCTTCAAATGCAAAAGCTTTCCATACAAAGACTTGATTCGGATGGTTCAGTTTGTATGGCAGCTATATGTTATAGTGGTCCGATTTGAAATATTTCTATGGATATTGCATCACTGTTTTAGACAATAGCTCCTGATAAATTTCATAAAGATATCTCTTCAAATGGAAAACTTTTCCATACAAGTACTTGATTCGGATGGTTCAGTTTGTATGGCAGCTATATGCTATAGTGATTCGATCTGAACATTTTTTTCACAGAATACAGTATTGCTATAGAGGTTTAATTATGAGTATTAAAAACTTCATGACAAGCTCAATACAACCTGTTGAGGGTATAAATCTTAGCAAAATCAAGATGCAGCTGTTTGTAGCATCCACACACGCGGGAAGGCAAGTGACAGGTGTGTGAAATGGCAACACATAAGGCATATCTGTGCATGTATCTTGTTGTTGTTTATTGCTTATAGTGTCGAAAAAGCAATTTAATTTAATAGACATATTTGTGAGCAACTAAATAACAGAATTTAGTTGCTGCAACAACTCAGATGCAAAAAATACACAGATTTAGATTTATTACACACACACATTGCGGTACAAATATGTATATTTATTTTTGCGCATAGAGCTCATTTGTCATTTTTGCAATTGAAATTGGAAAAAGAAACAAGAAAATAAAAATAAAAAAGTAAAAAAAAAAATTAGAAAAAAAAATAATAAAATTAAAAAAAAAATCGAAATATTTTTGCAAAAAATCACTGTGTTTTCATAATTTGGTAATAAATCGCGAAACAAGTTTGTTAATTGTGTC
The DNA here is from genome assembly GCF_023373825.1 of Bactrocera dorsalis. NCBI lineage: Eukaryota > Metazoa > Arthropoda > Insecta > Diptera > Tephritidae > Bactrocera > Bactrocera dorsalis. The sequence continues at coordinate 99,223,865 of NC_064303.1, forward strand.
AGCAGCAGCCACACATAGCGCGTCTCGCCGGCAGCCACATCAAGCTGGACATTTCGTCAAGCGTTTAAGCGCACAAAGGAGAGCGAGCGGGTGGCGCAGGCGCATGCGTAAGCCAAGTTAAGCTACAAATTTGCTTTTTTGGCTGCCATAAATATAGTATTTACAGCGCATTTTTAGTTTTAAAATTTATTTTTGCCTTTTTGCTGCTCTTTATATGCTTCAGTCGCGACTTCTGATTTTCGTTTTTGCCAAATACTTTAAATATCGCTATTGCAACTTAAGCAATAATGCGCGACAATTTGTTTATTAATATGGTAATTTGAGATGACAATTTGTGCATGACAGCCGACATCTTGATATGCGCATATATATTTACATGCCGACACGTAGACCAACGAGCGCGAACAGTAAACGAAAGCTATAAGTTGAACCAACACGGTCAACATGAATAGATGATGCAATAACTTGGTGGCATTTGGAGGTAAATAAAACTAAGGCATTAATCATCAATAAAATAATTAAAAAATATATAGACAAATAAATTTAAAAAAAAAAACAAAAAAAAACTATTTTCATCATTTTAATTCAAACGAGCAGTTCCATATATGACAGTCTCAGTAGCAACAACGCACTACACTGCTTGTCTTAACTATGATTAATTTTATTAATGTGAAAATTACATATGTATATAATATATGTTGAACACATGTATGTACGTATTTGATAAAACTTTGAATAAAGTCCAGGTGGTAACACTGCCTAAAAGAATTTAGAAACTAATTTTATTCAAACACTTTACGTTTGCATTGAAATTTAAGAAATATACAAAAAATTTTTTAACTTATAAATAAAATATGGCAACACCGCTTCAGTTATATTATAAAATACTATATTTCTAAACCCTTTGAACTCTAAAGAGAAGTTTAAACAAGCATAACAATACATTTAAGGGCGTTATATAGTTTGGAAGCCTGAAAGACAAAAATGTTCAGGTGGCAACACTGTCTTAAATAATTTTCTTCCACTAACTTTGTCACACACTACATGTTTCCTTTGAAAATAATGTAAAATACGAAAATTTCTTAAATTTTAGTGCAAATATGGCAACACTGCTCATAATATATTTTTTATAACTATATTTATAGACAATTTGAATTCCAGAAAAGTGTCAAAACACGAAAGTTCAAAGCACAACAGCAAATTTAAGAAGATATTATAGTTTAGAGGCCCGAACAACAAAACTATTCAAGTGGCAACACTGAATAAATAATTTTGGAAACTAATTTTATTTAAACACTTCACGTTTGCATCAAAAATAATGTAAGATGCAAAAAAAATATTTAACCTAAAGAAAATGTGGCAACACCAGTTGGATCCTACTATGATTTATTATAATATACTATGATTCTAAACGCTTTGATATCTAAGGAGAAGGTTAAACATGATTGTAAACAGAAGAGTTGTTTAAAAAATATTACTGTCAAATATTAAGAAAATCGATTGATTAGAACCTAATATATTCCGACGATCGCAACCAAAAAAGTAATTTCATGAAAAATGCATTTAGAGTTTCGTCGGAGTTTACACTGTTGCCAAATTTCATCTCATTAAAAAATTTTTCTATGCAAGCACTTGATTTCGATCATTCAGTATGGCAGCTACATGCTATAGTGATACAATATCGATAGTTTCGAAGGAAACTGAAGGAATAGCTGTCGTGGCGTAGCTAAATCGACGCAGCTCGTCATGCTGTCCATTTATGGTATATATGTATATCCTTTATTATCTTCGTTTCATATCAATCAGAAGTGTTTTGGAAAGCAAGGCAGCAGTGGAGCGTGCGTCGCCAGAATAAAAGCGAAGGAACTTCTGCTGAGCGCTAGATCACAAAGGCATCGAGGGAAATGAGATAACGCAGGAGATTGCTAAAAGTAGTGAACGGCTGTCACCCGAAAACGTCATCAACATCAGGGAAACAATTGAGCATCTCTTGTGCACTTATCCCACATTGGCAAGACTACGCTGTAAACATTTGGTATGAAACACTGGAAGAGGTATCGTTAGAGAGACCACGGAGTCTGTTAAAATTCGTTTTAAGCACCGACCAACGACTACAAATGGTCTATGCAAAACACGTGAACCTGTCATGCTTTTATAGCCCAACCTAACATATCCTGTTTACGGTATAATATACCAATGGTAACATTATTGTAATAATGGTTCAGTCAAATCTCTTCCAATCGCCCTACGAAAAGATCCAACGGAAAGTAATAGTGTCTATTCGAGTCTCGAATTTTCATATGGACAATCCAGCGCATACCAAACAATTCCTACTGCCTGCTTTAGTTCAAGATTCAAAGTCTTCATCTACCATCTTATTATGTTAAAAACTAGCTTCCATATGCTAAAATTGGCAACACTGCGACCATAAATTTAAATTAGCAACACCAAAAAAGTCACTCATACGCGACGTAGTGCCAAGCATAATTACCACGCACAGACATATTTGCCTTACTCTGCACAATTGCCACGACAAATTCGGTTAATTTGTGTTGCATGCGCAGAATATGAACTAATAAGCGCATTAGACAATGTTTAGTGCACACATTTGTAGATATGTATTTAATTTGGATATTTATGTAGGCTCACCGTTGCCTACCGATTGCGTGCAACATGCGGCTAAAAGGCAACAACGAGAAAATAAATCACTACAAAAAAGTATAAAAAATTGCAGCAAGCATACATGTTGTTGTTGCTATTGTGATGTGTAAATATGTATGCAGCTTGTTGCAATGGTGTTGGTGCAGTTCAGGTGTCGGACGGCGGTGATTAATCCATGGTGGCCACAACACGTCACAGTGCAACTAAATGCTCGAGACATGCAATTAATTAATGGAAATCGATGGATGTGTGTGCAAAATTAAGCTGAGCAATTATGCTTGTGTGTTGATGTGTGTGCAGTTATCACAATCACACACACACTCATAAAAAGAAGGAAAAATGCGCAAAGTGACGGCAATTCATAAATGTTGCTGATCAAAATGCATTTTGACTTTAATGTTGTTACTGTTTTTGTTGCTTACATGTTCAACGTCCGTTTCTGCAATGCAGCGCTCATGTATTAGCCACCTAAACGTTTTTTAATTAATTATTTTAGCGTTTGATTTGCTTTAGTTTTCTTAGTGGCTCGCCCCCCTTGCCCCTTAAACGGTCTAACTTGGCCTCGCGGCCCATTAGCCTATTGGCGACATATCAGTGATCACTTGTTAAAATGCAATTTAATTGTGTTTTACGTCTGTTTTGTTTGGCGTGCCGTTTTTGCAACACTTGCAACGCATGCCACACTTCAACTGCATTTGAAGCGTAATCACTTTTTTGTCTCAATTTCGATTTTTCTTCACTACTGACAATGTGTCCGTAGATTATGTGGCATTTCATGCATTTAACGTGTCTCGTGTATGCCACATGTGGCACCTAGTTTGGTGCGAACGCATTGCTGTGTACGTCAGCGCACAATTAGTGCAACAAAATAATTAATGAAACGGTTTTTTTTTTAACTCAAATATCTATAAAACTATCAAATATGTATGTAAGTATATGTGTACGTGTTAGTATAATTGGTTCTAGTGTGCGACATTTCGTTTTCTGAAAGTATTCGGCATTTGGTTTTAGAAAAGTTGGAGTAACTTATAAATAATATTATAAATATTTTTCATGATGAGAGCTGGATAAGTCAGTGATTTTTTTTTACAGAAAAACAACAAAAAAATCTTGAATACCTTTCATAAACAAAACGGTTTTCCATATATGAACTAGATTTTGATTGTTCAGTTTGTATGACAACTATAGGATATAGTGGTCCGATCCGAAAAATTTTCTGGGAGAATATACCATTGGCAATCATTCGTGAAGATATATTGTCAAATAAAAATGTTTCCCATACAAGGGCTTGGTTTTGGCCGATCAGTTTGTAAGGCAACTATGTGCTATAGTGGTCCGATATCGGTTATTGCGACGAATGAGCATCTTTTTGGGTAGAAATGGACGTTTGCAAAATTTCAGATCGATATCTCAAAAACTAAGGAACGAGGTCTAATTTTAATTTAATTTCCAGTTTGTTTTCCAAATGCTCTCCCTCTACAAGTTAACACAAATCCCTTAAAAAATGTATTCTTTGAGTGAAAAGTATGCAAAGGCCGTAAAGAATTTCCTTGGGAGAGGATTTTTTTAAACTGAGTTGGTTGTACTAATGAACATTTCATATGAACTCATACTTCTTTGGAAATAAAATATTAGAGAAATATGTTAAATATGCGGAGAAAAGTGAATATGAAAACAATTCTTAACTAACTTTATCGTGCCACACATAACATTTTTTTTAAATTAGCCTAAAAACTATTCAGCAGATCCAAACAGATTTTGCCAATGCGAAATGTTCGAACTAATAGGCACTAAATACATTTATTTTATAGAAAAGTCGGCTGTTTCGTAGCAGCTCAGTGAGCTCTGATATATTGGAATGGATCTACACTTCAACTCATGTTCATAAAATATGCAAAAAGCTTAGAGCATACCTCGAGTATCAGTAAGTGGTTTCAGGACACAGAAGAGATAAAAGTATGTTCTAAGCTTTCATTCTCCAATCGTGGCATGTTATTTTACGAATTTTTTCGATAATTTTTAGCTATCTTGAATCAGCGACACTTATAGATAGTCCAATGAGTAATAAAGTTAAAAGTAAAACTATTGCGAATTTTTTTCATAGAAGTATAGCATTTTAAGAAATTTATACAGTATAATAAATTTAACATGTAGGATGTGTGTTATAGTACAAGAGAATATGCTAAGCTCTCAAGCGTTGAATAGTTGGAATTAGTCTTGTTGGTTTTATTCGAGTCAGTCGATGTGTCTCTGCTTCAGTCCCCTTGAATTAATATTACTAAAGGCTGTCATTTTTCTAGTTCTGATATAAAGTAGGAATAATTACCTTTCAATAAAGGTTTAAGATATGCTACTGTTTTTTAAGAAATAGCTAAAATACTAGAGATCTCACTGATAAGATAGGCAGTTTCTAAAATATTTTGAAATAGAAAGGCAATACCTTGTCTAAATACATATATATATATATGCATGACCTCTAGGAAAGGTGCAGCTTTAAAGCACTCTCTTGCAAGGAGTTTAGAGTAATCGCAGTAAGAGTAAAAACAGCACTGCATAATATAATGTTAGTCTTGCCAGCTATATTACAAGTACATATAAGCATCCACTCTGATATAAGGTATGCTATTAAGGCTTTGTATTCGTGGCAGTGGACTAAAGGCTACCCAAGTAGTGTATGAAGCTGAAGCATCAAGCTATATATTTTCATATTAAAATTGACTGGGTGCCTGGTCACAACGAAATTATCGAAAACTGATGAACGCCCTTATCCGAGTCGTAACAGAATCAGAATGAGCAGGTATTCCACTGCCTTCGTGCACTTGGGCGCTGGATCAATGGGTCTTCCGCGAATTCATTAACCAGCACTTGTGTGACAAACCTTCTGACCCTGAATGGAACGTAAAAGGCCCATTGAACTACTAGCTTCTAGCAAGGTTTAAATGACCGCAATAATAACTGTCCCAACTGAACATTTTCTTATTTGCAATCACGCAGTGAGACTAACGATGTTGGAGGACGCAACTTGTCAAAATTACAGGGGGCAAGTGAAGTGGAAATATCTAGACACTTTTCCTTCATTGTTGTAGCATTCGCCAGACTTAAGTTGAAGCATCTTGGTTGCCATACTTTTTACGAGCCCAACGAATTGGCTGGAGTAGATATTAGCCGGCTAAATATATTGTAGTTGGGCTCCAGACGCTTTAGAGATGTGCGAGGGTCTTTTTTATAAGTACCTAGGAGTTTTGGTCATCACAGCAGACAGCGTGACGAAATGCCAATGAATATTGCAAATTCATTCAGTGATAATTGTTTGTCGCAAGCAAGTGTTATTGACTGATACAAATTAGTAAGAGGGTCGAGAACACGTTGGCGACTATCCACGCTCAGCACGGCCATCAACATCAACCGACGATCAACACGTCAATAAAATAAAGGAATTGGTGCTTGATAGTCGACGATTAACAGTCAGATCCAACAACCAGGATGTGATGAAACATACAACATATATATAGGTACATAGAAATGTATACATACATATATCTCATAATCCTCCATTACAAAATTCTTACTACCATAAATATCTGACAAAAATCGAATCGCCAATACCAAATTTGTGAAAAAAAAAAATTTTTAGAAACAAAATCTTCCATACAAACGACTAATTAAAAGCAAAACTTTAGCGAGTAGAAAAATTTGAAAAATTAGCACAGCTTAATTACAAAGCTACACAAAAATATTACAGACGGCCTAAAAAGGATAGGCGCAATGCATCAAAACAGAAATAATGAATATGAAATACAACAACAAAACAAAGAAGAAAAAATATTTTCGAAACAAATCAATGTTGCAACGAAAAAAATATATAACTCATTATGCGCATATGGAGAGGAGTTAACGAACCAACGGCCGAAACATGCAAAAGCAGCAACAAACTGTTTTTGTTGTTGTTGTTATTGAGTGTGCGCCACCGCAGTTGCTGAAATATGACAAACTTTTGCTCTGAATTCCATAAAGACGTGAATATGGCGTATGGCAACACATGCCACAACCGCATAATAACAATAAAAACAACAACAAATGCAACAACTACTGCAATATATTAAGCATTCAAAAAATTGACGGTGGCCGCCAAGCGTGTGCGCTGCTGTCAGTCACAGTGGCCGACAGCTGCGTCTGTCAAACGTCAGATGCTGCCATAACTGCTGTCAAACGGAAAGTGAGCCGCCAACAGGCACACGCACACACAGATGTAGAAGTAGCAGTTGAAGTAAGCAGACACAGATATGAAATGAATTGTAATGCAAGCGAACGCATATTAAGCGATGGAGAAATATATGAGGCACTCGCTATGAATTGGAGTCGTCCGCAGTGCAATACATACATACATGCATACATATGTGCATACAAAAGCAAGAAAAACATCAACTTCGGCTGCACCGATACTATAATACCCTTCACAGCTACATTTCTTAGAGCATTGAAGGGTATAAAAAGGATTTTTTCTTGATTCCTATCGTTCAGTTTGTATGACAGCCATATGCTATAGTGGTCCGATTTGAATAATTTGTAGAGAGATTGTACCTTTGCCATGGAGAATAACGCGCGCCAAATTTAGTAAATATATCTCATCAAATAAAAAAGTTTTCCATATAAGGACTTGGTTTTGATCGATCAGTTTGTTTGGCAGCTATATGCTATAGTAGAGCGATCTGAAGAATTTTTTGGAAGAATATACTATTGCCTTAGAGACTAATACATAAGAAATTTGGTGACGATATCTCGGCAAATGGATGAGATGTCCATACAAGCACTTGAACCCGATCATTCAGTTTGTATGGCAACTATATGCTATAGTGGTCCGATCTGAAAAAATTTTTGGGAGAATATACCGTTGCTTTAAACAATAACCCATGCCAGAATTCGGGAAGATATCTTGTAAAATAAAAAAGTTTTCCCTACCAGGACGTGATTTTGATGGAACAGTTTGTTTGGCGACTATATGTTATAGTGGTCCGACCTGATCAATTTTTGGTCAGAATATACCGTTGCCTTAGAAACTGATCCACGCTAGAATTCGTGAAGATATCTTGTCAAATGAAAAAAATTTCCATATAAACATTTGATTCTGATCGTTCAGTTTATATGACAGCTATGTGCTATAGTGGTCCGATCTGAACATTTTTCTGGGAGAATATACTGTTACTTTAGACTCTAAATCATGCCAAAATTCGTGAAGATATCTAGTCAAATGAAAAACTTTTCTATATAAGTATTTGATTCTGATCGGTCAGTTTGTATGGCAGCTATATGCTACATTGGTCCGATATCGTCGGTTTCAACAAATAAGCAGTATCTTGAGGAAAAAAGTATATGTTCAAAATCTCAGATCAGTATCTCAAAAACTGAGTAACTAATTCGTATATATACAGACGGATGGACAATCAGAGGTACAAAATTTCATATCGAGATCATGATTAAATCGAAAACTTCGCGCCAAACACCCCAACCCCGTTCGGGGTATAAAAATATGTGGCGAGTTTGTCATGTGCCGCGCATCAGCAACATCAACACTCACTCAGTTGCAGCGCACGCGCATGTGATCGATCGTCGGCGCGGCTGGATCGATTGCTGTCGCGCTGACAGACGCACACGCAGGTTGTCATATCGACGCCGCGCCAATACGCACACACACGCAATACACAAACAACGTGTGCGCATCAGCAAAGAATCAGCCGCGCGAAGTGATCGTGAGCGCAATGAACGCAATATTGCCACAAAATATTGACATCGCATAGCTTCAAAGCCGAAAGTGGGCTGCCACAGGCCGTACACAATGCGTTCGACTGCGTGCGCATGCGCGTAAATCACCAGCGTGCCGTTTGGTAGGTATGAAATAATTTCTGTTTGCAATACGGCGCAGCCGAATGCCGCATTTATGGGCAGCACAAATAGCTGGCGCACTTTTTATGCCACACAAAGCAGAAACAACGACAACGATAGCAACAACAACAACGACAGTAGCAACAACAGCAAATATGACAACAGCAGCACTCGGCAAGCGGCAATCAATGAAACCACGTCGTTATGGTCATAAGTGCATTGCGCATTTGTTTGTTGCTGTTGTTGGCTTATTGCAATTTTTATTATTTCTTATTATTATTGCGTTTGTGTTTTTTGGGCCTCACTTGTTTATGGCGGACTTTAGCATATTTTTGCACTGATCGCTTGGCTTTTCTGTTTGTGTTTTTGTTGTGTGGCGCAACTGTGTTGCATTGCGATCGATTTCTGTCAGAGCTGCCACTGCAGCTGTGTGTGTGCGCGTGTGTGCTTGTGTGGCTTTGCTGTTTTTGAAGCGTGCCATAAATTGATTAATAAAATATGTCGTTTTAAAAAATTATGTTGACAGCGCTGACAGCAAAGTAAGAAGCGGAGGCCACAGTCCGCGGCGGCAGTGTTGCATTGGCAGCAACGCGCACTGTTGCAATCATTATTTTTAGCGCGTTTTCATCTCAAATTGCGTTTTGACATTTTTCTGCTGGAAATTTATGCATGCGGGGTATTCACGATGTTGAGGTTTTGATAATATTAGCAAAATTTAGATTTAGAAAATATTAAGAAGATTTTACTTTGATTGTCGTTTTCTCCAATTTAGTATAATAATGTAAAAGTAAACTTATATCGAAGTTATATGGCAAAACTACAAAAACGAAGACTAGAACCTAAAATTTTAATTAATTTTTCAAAAAGTACTTCTTCGAGAATGCCTAGTTCTCTCAATTGTCACCACTCGGATAAAGCATATTTATGCGATAAGCAATAGAGAGCTTCCTTGAGGCGAACAATATGAGAAATAAATCAATTGACAAACCTATAGCATTCATTATTGGATAATATTCGACCGACTACACCACGTCCAACACACAGTGAAGAAAATATACGAGTAGCAGGCGTATCTGAGAGTGTACACCAGGACCGTAGAGAGTCGTTTCGACGCCGTTCGCAGCAACTCAGACTGACTTATGGAACGACTTAACGTCGAGATCTTAAATTGAAAGCGAACAAAATACAGCTCTGTAAGAACTGAAGAAACCAAGCGACATCTCTTCGCTCTATGGCCTCTTAAAAAGTTCCAAGAAGATCCGATGTTTTCGAGCCAAATTTTGTTCAGCAATGAGACCCATTTCTGGCTCAATGGGTATGTAAACAACCAAAATTGCCATATTTGGTACGACGAGCAAAATGAACAAATTCAGGAACTGGCTTTTCATCCAGAAAAAACAACGATTTGGTGTGGTTTGGGAGCCGTTGGAATCATCGATTCCTATTGTTTCAAAAATGATGCCGGTGAGAACATAACCGTCAATGGCAACCGTTATTGCGCCATGATAACCGATTATTTGATGCTTGAAATAGAAGCTTGTGATCTGGGCGACATTTTATTTCAAAAAGACAGTTCTCAGACACCGCATCAATCAATAGATTTTTGAGACAACACTTCGATAAGCAGATAATTTCACGGCGTTTGGCCACCAAGATTGTGTGATATCAGATCGTTAGACTTTTCTCTTTGGGATATGTAAAGTGTAAAGTCTATGCCGACAATCCTGCTTCGATTCGGAGCACGGTGTCACTCGCCTGTTACAAGTCGAAATACCCGAACCAGTCATCGAAAATTGTACTCACCGGATGGACCATCTCAGACGCAGCAGCGGTCAACATTTGAAGGGAGATAATCTACAAAAAATAAATGCGAAAGGATGTTCTTTCGAAAGATATTTAACATTGCTCCTTAAATTTGATATTCTGAATTTGATATTTTAATATTGTGTTTTTAAAAAAGTTGGGAACCTCAAAATGGATCAGATCATGTCATTACGTAGGTAGAGTTATCGCTATAAAAAAGGTTATTAGATATCATCGGACTGTTTGAGAGGACCTCAGATCATGTAATGTAATTTTTATTCTTGGCAAGAGCGATTAAAATTCTATTTTACATTGCATAATACAAAAACCGAAAAATTTCCGTTTTTTCTGCTTTTAAACTTGCCTAAGCAATGTCGCTTTACAAATAACTGGCTACAAATGTTAGTACCTTGAACTGTACATTTTTACTCGCTATATTTGAGCTAGACTATTGTCGCTGTCCTTGAAAAAGAGCTGAATAAGTCTCCAGCGAGCGGGAAGGGGTTCTACCCTCAACACAAGAGCTGCTGGACGGGCTGAAGGGCCCGGAAGGTAAGGACTGTGCGAGCGAAGACCAATCCTATAACGTCCAGCGACCGCAGAGAAATTGCTTAGGTGAACCTACATTATGCGACGGCAGCCTCGGCTGTTATCGTGAGAAATTCGAATCGGATAACTTGGGCATCGTATAGATCCAGAAATCATGGATCTTCAGATGAGAGGTAAGTGGTCTCAATGTAAGGAAAATCAAATACCTTGGTTTTGGATTTATCGTTCTTGTGTACTGGTTAGAAATTATTCAATTTTTTTTTGCTTTTAGAGTCGTCCTTGCATCGGCCTACCTTCCAGGGGAGACCGCCACAACGATAGTCAAGCGGAACTAAAAACGATCACAGATTATGAAGTCAAATCGCTATTAGTGGAGGAGTGTATAGGAAGGTTGAACCGCCTATCAGTTTGCAACCGTGTACATCTGATCTGGGTGCCGGGGTATAAAGAGGTAGCCGTCAATAACCAATCCGACGAACAAGTCCGCTCTGCGGCGGCTTCCGGGATGATGTGGTAAGAACCATGCATTTCGGTGGGGTCCCACACCATATAGGAGTTGCTCCGTATGAAGGAGAGAGTGGGAAGATAACGTCACAGCAGACAACAGGAATGCGCCACGCCAAGCTGCTATTAGGAGGTTACGACCTAGCAAGATTAATGCGATATGATCAACCATTTATTCAACATGGGCATATCTTCTTGCGCAAACTGGCGGTTTTGCGACATAAAACAGGACCAGACCACCGAATTCTAGATTGCCCAGTAATTTATAGAAGCAGGCTCAAGGCCTTAGTATCTATCTAAGTGGAGAGAGATTATGTCACCTCCATCGTACCCAGAAAGCTCCTGGAATTATTCAGAGTGCTGGACCTTTGTGACCATATGTGATATAGTAGAGGGCACAATAGACCATAGGTCGCAGTGCAAAACATCAATAATTCTCTATTTTTATTTCTATAATAACCTGTTCAGGGTATACGGTTACTGAGACCAATAGCTTCAGCAGAAATAACATCTTCAATTTGCAACTCTTTCTGGCTTTCGAACACAGGATCATATCTGAACGTGTTCCTGCCGGTAATGTGGATATTGTTGGTTCCAACTTGAGGAGAATGGAAAGTAAAGTACATATGTATGTAAAAAAATTTTTAATGGAACTACGTCTTCAAGTTTTGAAGATGACTAAGAAAACCGACTTTTTTAAGATCTAATATTGAGAAATACCTTGAAATATAATTGTCGATACTTTTTTGAAATGGAAAAAGAAAGTTTGTAATGAGAATGCAATTAAAAAGAAAGCACAAAGACCAAATCTTCTCAAAAAAATTTTAAAAAATTTACTTATTTAATTTTTTTTTAAAGAAACTAATTAAAGAAACTTCATTTTCAGTAGACAACCATAAACTCCTCCATACATTCCCATTGTACCCAGAACAAACTCTAATTGTCTGCCGCTTTTTCACCTTCAAAATGCACTTGCTCTCATTCTGTCAAGTCTTCAAACTATTTATGATTGTAAAATGCTAACTTAATCTCAAGGGCTTTTAAATATTCCCCGGCCACACAAGTTGGTAGCCTAAGTAAGCATGAATTAATAATTCAGGGAATACATGCAGCGAAGAAGAAAATATTCCTTCCCATAAAAGTGATATGAAAATAATAATGTGGCATTTTACTTGCACCGTACTAATAACAATGTAATGCCACGGAGCTGTTGTTGCAACATCTGTTTATCACCATTTTTGAAGAGCAGCAAACCAATTGTGGTCAGGCTTTTATCAGCACAGCTGCTGCTGGCATCATTAAGCATCATACAATTATAAATATGGAATGTCCTTATAAAAAGCACAGGTGTATATGATTGCATATATGTATATGTATGTACGAGTGTATGCATGTATGAGCACGGGTGTGTGCGATGTTGATAATTGCATGGCTCAAATCTGGCCAGCAAACTATAAATGCATGAACTATGTAGTTATTATAGGTATAAATTATACATTCCATATGTTTATTTGTGAAAGAAACATATCGCCTGTGCTTTGGCTATTCACCAGGGTATCAAAGGCGAGCATTTATTCATGTATTGATATCGATCAAGATGCTGATAACAATTAATCAGTTCAATGCATTAAGTAGCTAGGTAAATTTAGACCGCATGTGGGGGCAGTTACTTGGTTATGCTAAGTGGGGTATGAGGAACAACACATTGCTCATTTTATGACTGCTGGTGGACATGACAGAAATCTATTTATGGGATGATATTGGACAATGGTAAGAAAAAATCTTAAGTTGTAACTTGCTTAGTCGTAGTATCTCAATTGAGCTAATAAAGATTTTTAATTTCTCACACATGTTTTTATTTTAACCAATAGCTGTCTCAAGAGGTCGTATAAGGAGCAACCATTCAGTTTCAATTTCTATCAGTGAGGATTTTATTGAAACCACGATACTTTTACTATATATCGCTAAGAAAAAAGGTAATCACTGGAATATATACATAGCACAGAGATTGTTTATCAATTGATTAGAATTCAAGGTTACTGTCAAAAAAAATGACTGATTCTCAGTTTTACGATCATAACACTATACACAAGTAGAGAGGCATTGGTCGTTTCTGACCATAGATACATCTACTTCTCCATTAGATCAGAAGCAAAGATCAAGAACAAGGTTAGGAGAAATCCCAAGGAATACAAACTGAGATCTCTACAGGCAGATACTATCAGACAAGAGACTTAGGCTTTGAAAGTACTACACAACTCGCATGAAGAGCTTGAAAAGAGCGTGACTGTATTTACGAATGTCCTTAATACAGCTCTTCACCGCGACTTATGCATAAAACGAAGCCTTGGTGGAACAAGAGCTTGGGTCTTGCAGATGCAAAGCACGGGAATGCTTCAAGTGGACAAAGCTAGCTAGCACAAAGCGAGAACTGTTGGAATGAATATAAAGATCTTCTGAGGAACTACAAGAAGTTGGTGTGCAAGACAAGACAAAAAAAAAAACTTTTGGAGTGGATTTGAAAAGATCCATGATATTATCCAGATATTATCCAAAGGACCCGACTCGCCCAACTTAATATAGGGTTTTTCCGGATATAAAAAGTATGACGGGTATTAGATAGTAATATAAACTGTTGTCTCTAGGACAAAATTCTTAAAAAATGCAAAAAATATAATTTAGCTTACCTCTTTATTCCCAGGCATTGATATTCAGGTTTCCGATATTTAGAGAGTTGGTAGAAAAAATCGGTTGAACAAAATCTGGAAAAAAATATAAAAAAAGTCAATAAGACTAAAGCGAAAGCAGAGCCAATAGGTTACATTAGTGAAATATACATATGTATAGAAAGATCGAACCGAACCACTTAGTCTAGATAAAGCATTTAGTGTTCGAATGAAGAAATTCTAATAAAAAAATAAAGTAATGGTAAAGCTAATGAAAAATAAAGTAGATACTTAATCAGCCGTTGAAATTTATCAACGTATTTTATTATTATAGGAAACACAAGCTACAACAACAACAACGAATATACGTTAAAACATAATGTTTTCATCTAAGCAAATCAGAGTCCCTATTGGCTTTGAGAAACAACGTTCAAATGAACTTAGATCCTCAAAATATACTCAATTGGGTACCAACTAGTGATACCACAGCGAACAAGTACAAGAACAAACAAAGCAGAGCCGAAAATCTTTGAGTTATTAAAGTAAATCAAAAAGTAACATACAATAAATTAAATCTAGTAAATTATGAAAGATTAGGTACTACAACAGACTGCGCTGCAACTTATTAAGGTTCACTACTTCATTTTCCACATGTTCACATGTGCGTGATCGCCCTAAAAATGGAAAGTTACTGGAAAATATTTCGAAAGCTCTCATAACTTGATAACAGGCGCCTGAAATATGCAATGAAAGTGAAGGCCTTCAGCGACCTTCAGCCAATTAAAACAAATTTAATGACCACTCATATATTACTGTCACGCATATACAAAAAATATAAAACAAAAACGAACAACAACTACAACATTAAAACCATTTGCATTCAAAAATGGTTATTTATCATAATTTGGGGGCATGCGCAAGCGCAGCAGCGAAACAAAAAAAAATATAGAAAAAAAAATTATAATAAATGAACAACAAAAAAATGAAAAATGAGCCATAAAAGATTAAATAAAATTAAAAAAAAAATAAAATATATGGGCGCATATTTAATATTTTGTTTTCAAATTAAGCCACACATAGCACATTTATTAACAGTTAATTAAACAGTTTTGAAAAGAAATCGAATTAAAACGCCTTTCAATAATTCATAAGTTCACGATCGGAGCGCGCAGTTGGCATATTTTATAATTTTATTATCATTTCACATTTATCGTTGAACGATTGAAGTTGCTTAGGCGCTGTGTTGTGACATTTCGAAAGCAGGTTATGCACATACATACATATGTACATACAATCATATATATGTATATTTCGTCACATATGTATGTTTATATTTATATAATTTGTTTTGGTGAAAATACAGAGAAAATTTTCAAAATTAACAAAAGAGACCTACGAAACCATCAACAGGAAAGCAAAATAATAATAACAAATAAAATGCAACAATTATTTAATTTGAAGTAACAACAAAAAATATATAAAGAACACAATAACAATATGAGATAAAAACAACAACAGCAAAACACACAAAAATAAAAACATAGCAAACCCAAAAATGCAACAACAATAAACTCATACATTTATGTATAAAAACACAACAACAATATGATATAAAACAACAACAACAACAACAAACAATACGAAAACACAAAACAACAACAAACAATAATGAAATGAAGTACAACAAACAAACATATTATATAAAAACACAGCAACAATGTGAAATAAGAACAACAACAAAACAAAATTGAAAATCCCACAAAAATAAAATAATAACGTGCAACAACAATAAAATAAAAAATACAACAACAAAAAGTGTAAATGCAGCAAAAAATACAACAACAACTAAAATCTACTAAAAGGCAATAAACTTAAAAAAATGTCACACGAATAGTATCGTAGTAGCACGAACACACGCACTCATATCACCACCTTCAAGTGAAAAGCCGTAAAAATATGATTTCAACTACGTTTTTTGGGTAACACTTCATAAAAATAAGTGTGCGTGCTTGGTTTTCCAAATGTAATTGCAAGTAGAAAATACTTTTTTTTCAGAAATAATAAACTACAAAAAAAGCTAAAAATAATATATAAAACACAAAAAAAAAACGTAAACCAAAGCCAATAATACCCTGCACAAATGCATTTCTTATCGCATAGGTCAGGTGAGATTAGTCTGCTAGGCTAACAAGCAGTGTCTTATACTATGTGGCCCCAACTTTTGAAAGCGTAGCCTTGCCAATGCGGGACAAGTGCACGAAAGAGGTTGCATTGCTTCCCTGGTGCCTTGCTGTTGACATTACCTGCAGTCTTCTCGATCTGTCAGCTTTTTCTACATACCAAGAGACCAGTAAGTATTCCAATGATGCTCCCATAGTCCCATCTTTTGCAGGTTTGCACTCAGGAAGATTGTTTCATCCCGTTTAAATTTCCTGTCCAGATCGTTGTAAAGAAAATGTATTCATTTTCGAATGTTGATCACGTCTTCCCGTCACAGCCATACTCTCGGCAATTTCGTCCTCTATCTCATTGTCTCCATCCCTTTGTGGCCGGACACCCAGTAGAAGTGAGGTCGCTTGGTTGGGGCAACACTGCTCCACTGCTGCCTTGCTTTCCAAGACGCTTTTGGCAATCGTGTGAAACAAAGTTCAATCCTTGATTGCTGCTTGTTTGGCCACGTAGCTGGAGCTGTCTACTAATGTATTGGAGACTAGCTTTGCGGGTTTCCCAATAGCAAAAACCCCTACTTGAAACATTCTGCAGTGATCCGGCAGCTTAAAAGGCTGCCTTCTGCCTCACTCTGGGCAGTAAATTTCCGCAACGACGCGGTCCTGCATTTTCAAGCCAAACGTATAAATGTTTAGTAAGTTGACTGGAGCTAACGTGTCTTTGCACCAACCATCTTTTTCTATGTTGGCCTTGAACTTGCTTTTAAAATTGAAAATTGGGATCACTCTGTCGGAGCTAGCCAAACCGCCATATCCACCGGGCTATACGCGAATCTTCTTTGCGTAATTTCTCCTGCAGCCAATAGTCCCCCGAACGATTTGCCGTGTAGCTCTCAGCAGAGAGATCTATTGGTTTCAGGTACCGCTCATTTCAATTGCCGCTGTTGGTGTTTCTTCTGCAAGATGCCCCCGTTATGTACAACGCAGCGAACTTGTAAGCCCTTCCCACTGGCTTCCAGTATGTAGATTTCCGTAAGCTTTCCCAAACTCTATACCACAGTAGGACAGAACTGGCCTTACAATCTCTGTGTCGTCCCAGTACATGAGAGCGGGATAGAGGCCACAGGTTGTACCGAGCATATTTGTACGAGTATACCTACACGCATTTAAGGTATTGCTGGCATTTCTTCCAAGTCTACCCTAAGATAGTTGGTGAGTTCCCTGAGAGAAATTTCAATCCCATATATTGAAAAGGGCTTCCTATAGCTTAAAAGCGGGTTAAAAGAATCTCATTATGATTTTGATAGGTCAGTTTGAATGGCAGCTACATGCTATAGTAAACCGATACCCTGTTCAAGATATAGGTTAGGTTAATCTGGTAGGCCAATAAGTTACGCATAGACCACTTTTGTTCTGTCGCACTACCGTATGGAGTTTAGTTGCTAGGTCTAAAAGTAGTCATCTTTTACGACGTCTGCGCTTCAAAGGAATTTTAACAGATTTTGCGGTCATGGGGAACCTAAATGCTTTCAGCGTAACGCTGTTTCACTGGTGCCCTGCTTTAGACATATTCTGCAGTCTTCTCGAACTTCGGCCTCATCCTTTTCCTACAGTCTCTTCTATGGAGTGCCAATAGTGTTCAGGGTATAAGAACAAAAATTATATAAAGACTTAAAACAAAAAAAAAATCATAAAAAAAAAATACAAAAAATACAAAAACAAAAACAATAATTCAAAGAAAAAATAAAAAGCGCTAAAACACCAAATTGTAGGTGTGCATAAGTAGAGCTTGCGCATGCCAAAGTGTGGCATGTGGCAGCTAATAAAATATTTTTGTTGTAAAACAACACAAACAATAATAAAATTACACCAGAAATGCCGTTTTGTCACTACGCAATTGCGCTTCAAATGTTTTCCAGCAAAATGAAAATATAAAAATAATAAAAACAAAAATAAAATCATATCTGAGGCGCTGTAAACTGTAAGCCACGGCGTAGGCACGCAAATTCCCGGAAGGTCACCAGCAAGCACTGTTTTGTGCGCTGCACTGTGCTCTGCAACACGCAGCACACGTTGCGGTAATGTGTGCCACACATGCCAAATGAATATGACTGACGACAGAGGGACGCACGAGCGCCCTTTCCGCCTTGGACTGCGGCCACAGCCACAACCGGCTAGTCAAGCCACACCACCAGCTGATCTTATCGCCCACAACGACGAAATTTTTGTTTATTATTTATTTACGTTGCTTTCAGTGTTTTGTTCACCGCTTTATTGACTCTTTCTTATTGTTATTGTTACTTTTTTTGGTATTTTTGGTTGAACAGTCGAAATTAATAAGAAATCATATAAAATTTATGCTCGAAATAAAACGTTATCAACGCCAAGTTAGCGCATGAAATCCAATTAACTTTCGGAGGGGGGTTAATTAATATGCGTGAAAGTTGTAGACGTTCGTGCCGTGTGCGTGCGCCCGAGCGTGTGTGTGGGTTCGTTTAAATATCATTTTAATGATTTAATTTTTCTGTCGTTTAAACCTTTGTGTGTGTGACTGTGTGGCTCCATAAATATGCATAAAAAATATTACTTGATCGAAACGGGTTGGAATGACAGGTATGCTTTTGTTTTGCTCGCTGTTGTCTTAAATAAGACGCATCGATCATTATGCTTCTCCACCGGTCTAAATTTTTTCATGACAGACAGACATATGAGCATTGGACTAAATATTCAATTTATGAAATTTGAATTTCAAAATTGGCAGTTTTTTTTATAACCACCATATTGGTTCAAGTTATACTAATTGGCTCTAATGAATCTCATACAAACAATAAACAACTTGATACGCAACCCTGTGTAATATTTTCACTATTATTATTATATTTTCGGTACCATAATACATTCCCTAGACCTCCTAGCGATTCTAAGAGTTGTCAAGAGTTTATTTTAAATCCGGTAATGTACCGTCTACGTAGACTTTATCTTACTTAAAGTACTTTATTACGTACAGATAACGGAGAGATGCAAATCAGAACTCAATTCCGAAAGCCGAGATTTTCGAACCACTGCTTCGTACGTCGCATTGATTTAAGGGGCTATACCCACTTGTGAATTTCAGAAAATCATTTTTTATATCGATTTATTAGTATATTATATATATGAGAATATTTTCCGGAAATTTAAAATTGATCAGGTAAATAGTTTCGGAAATATGAGCGTATTTGCAAGAATTTTTTAGCTTAGTATAATCGGCTCTAAAAATTCCTCCGACGGCTGAACCGATAGACATAAATTTTCGATCCTTTGATTTCGACTTCTTAAGCCACCCTGAAGTATGAGTTTTTTCAGAAAAAAAAACTATTTTTTTGGAAAGCCGTCATTTTGTCAAAAAAATCCAAAAATTTTGACTAATACTACGATCGTTACCTCATTCATCTTTTATAAAAATTTTTTTAGCAGAAAAAGCCACGTCATCAGACATTTTTTGCGGATGTCCTCCTGGAGATCCCTACGGAATTGAGCAGAAAATTCCACAATCAATCACCGTTTATTAAATGAAGATTATTGTTACTTATTATTAAAAAAAGCCTCTTAAAACAAAAATTACGAAAAATATCGGGTTTTTCGGACTTTCAAGTGGGTTTCCTTCTTTTATTAGGGCTTCCTAGCTCTGCTAATTCTTGAATTAATCCAGCTATCAAGAGCCCAGCTGATGAATTGTAAAGCTTTTCGCTTTGTGGCTTCACTTCCAGCATTTTTATCCACACCAAGTTTATTATTTGTCTTGGAACGTAATATGTCTAATAACGCAGTCTTCAGAAGATTAAATGAAAAAAAGAACTTTAGATTTTGAGAGTCCCTCTTAGTGAGTCATCTTAAAGGATAAACTCTATTCTATAACTAGCATATGTAACTTTCACCCGACAATATTCTAGAAATAAGCTGATGCATTCATATAATTCTTCGTCGCCTTTATACCGGACTCCATAAAAACACAGCTTCTTTCTATAATATAGTCCACCCGACGATTGGAATTTCCACAAAAAAAGAGAGACCACACAATCTGCGCCAATCACCGTAGGATAACCATCCTCACTTCGCATATAAAGTCCTATCGAGCGAACTGTGTGAAAGATTAAAGCTCACTGTCAACACTGTTTTAGTCATATCAGTGTAAGCTTTAGGCTTGGCTGAAAATCACTATCAACCAGATATTCACCATGCCCCAAATGTTGGAAAAGACTCGTGAAAAGAGGATCGACCAACACTACCTAAAAGGAGCTTCCTTTATGCCGTTTGTAACCTGTTTGTTTGTGTAGTAACTCAATTAGTTCACTCTAAAGGTAGCAAAAATATGGTTGAGGAGAGGAGATTTTTCAGAGAAAATCGAACTATCGAATACTAGTAACGTCGTCATGAAATAATAAACGAATTTTTTTATAAAGATGGAATGTCAAACATCTCTTTTTCCAAAATTGGCATGATCACCAACACTTACTTCCTTTTATGTATTAATACCGAAACACGTTATACATATGTATAGGTTAATACTTGTGTTATGAATTCAAACTCGAGAGCTTCGTCCTTTGACAACGCGACTCTGCAAAAGACTGAAGTAACACCTAAATACCTTCAGTGGGATTATGGTTTCTCTTTATTCTACAATTCTATTCTTTATTCTAATTGTTTCAAGTTAGATCAGCAACAAACTGCGGATGCTTGAAATTCTTAAGGACAAAATCCGTCAACGAATGTTGAAAATTGCCATAAATCGAGAATTAAAATATAATAAAGATCAAAAATAGCAGGATGAGCATAGGCAATTTTTTTCATTATCTCTATTTAATATAAAAATAAATACCAGACATAAAAGTATTATACTTCCCTGAAAAATTAGTCTCCTTCTCTGTACATACTAAATTCAAGCTTGTCGTTTTTTCGGTAGTACCTTCATTACTTTAGTAAATAATTACCTTTAATTTGCACACTCACAATTAATCTACTTCAAATTACAATATTTAAATTACCCTCAAAGCGGAATGTACTGGAAAGCTTTGCCGACTTGAAAAGCTAATAATGACTGGGCAAATCACACAAATCATCTACGCTACAGACACTTGAGCGCAAACTTCAGTGCTCATAAGCATAAGTGGGCGGTGACTTGGGCTTACAAGGCAAACAGCGGAACGTGTAACTTGCGAAGAAAACGAAAAAAATCGGTAGAGAAGACAGACAACAAGCAGAGGAGGGTATTTGAGGTATTTTAGCGGCTGAAAGGGGATGGGGCAAATGTGGGCGTCTACACTTTACTGTGAAGGAAACAGCAGACAACACGAATGGTGGGGGCAGTAGGAGGAAAAAAGTTTATTTTGCATACCAAAAAAAAAAAAGAAGTACAAAGTAGCTGCTGCTAAGGACAGGTGTTTGAGTAAAAATAGCTCTTATCTTCTTCTAGAAAAAATATTTAATGATGAAAATATAAATTCTAAGAGGCAAATATGAGTCCATCAAATGTATTAAATGACTCATGACACGCTGAATAAAGCGATATATGGAGCTGAAGATTTTAATCCAAAAAAACTAGTTGCAATGAGATTTCATAACACATGGCGCTTACTTCGACTTTTGTTAACAAAACAGATTAAGTCATTATTTGAACTATCTTGACACGAGACCGGATGAAAAGATAAGAACCTAAAGCCTTATCCCAAAACCAACAACAATTAAGACAAAATTGCCTCATGAAGACCAAAACGATTTGATTAGGCCCACCGTTTCCCAAAAGGTTGAGTTCTCACCATCAACCCAATAAAACCGAGATTGTTTTATTTAGTAAAAGATTCTATACAAGATTCCGGTGGCACAGATGCCGCAAACGAGAGACATCCGTCTACAACCTGCGAATGCACTGAAATACAATATTTAAGGCTCATTCTGGATAGCAAGCTTTCATGGAAGCCGAATATGGAAGTGAGAGCAAAATCGATTGCATTGTACTGCTGTAGAGGAGCCATAGGCATAAGATGAGGTCTCTCACCGAAAGTGGTCCTCTAGCTCTACGAAACAATAGTCAAGCCAATTTTGCACATATTGCTTGTAGACATCGTCGGAAGGTATGGCTGCGAAAGTTGCAATCAGACTCAGAGACTCTGTGTTTTCTAAAATTTCCCGTGTCTGAACACTGGGAAATCCTCACTCTTTTTGACTTCATACCGTATCACTTGGAACATTGAGTCGCTAAACCGAATTCTGGCGGCTCCATCTCTGCTTATATACCGGCGAGGGAGTTGTTGGGGGAAGGTTGGTAAAGAGTTTACTGTCAGAAAATCTCTATCAATTCCAGCTTCAGACTTAGTGTCTTTGTGATAAGACAAGACTGGTATGGGTGCAAGGCCACAGCGAAATCGCAGGAAACTGCAAAGCTGACGAGTTTGCAAGAAAAGGCACACCAGAACCACTATCGGCATAATTTATGTGGGTTAGTGCTCCGGTATGCTATTGTGTTCTACTACTAGACATCTGTGCATCGCGAAAGCTTGGTCAGCGTTGGTCCACCATTGGTACATGCGTTGTCGCAAAAGCCTTTTGGCCAAAGATCGTTCGCCAGAGATCCAGTGATCTATTTGCCCTAAGTAAGGCTATCCTCTCCCTAGTTGCGGGCTTTTAACAGGTCATTCCCTCATTGGCATCTACACAGTAAGGCTGGGAATCCTACCAGACGCCATCTGGAAAAGCTGTATGGAAAAAGATGAGGTGGAAAAAAACTCAACGTTTCCTTCTTGACTGTCCTGCAAAGTGAAAAAATAGAGAAAAAGTGTACAATCAAAAAATGTCTAAATTTCGCCACGACCTAACCTCAAAACAAACTATTTGAAAAGCCGCCGAATAGGGGTGCCAAAGCGTAGTGGAAAAAATTAGCCAAATAAAAGAAGCAGCTCCCCTCGAACAAGAAAGAATTTGAAGCTGACCGCCTTTGCTGCTTTGCATAGCGATTTTGAACCTGCCGCCTTCAGGAATACCGACACAGAGCAGAGTAGCGATACGGGCTACTTGCCACTTCTGGTGGCGTGCGGCATGCTAAACTGCGAAGAGAAAAAGCTTCAAATATTTCCAGCAAATTAAAGCTAATGAAAATGCACGGAACAAAGACGAAGAGTAAGAAGATAAAAAAAAATAAAAATAAGGGTGCTTACTGAGCAGAAGAACATGGGTTTCAAGGAGAGAGGTAGGCGTCTTACTACAACAAAAGCACTAAAGATGATGGCGATTTTGGTGGCTTGTTGCATGTACTCGGTACAACTGGTATACGCTGGGCGCTGAAGCATGGTGTCAAGGAAAACCAAAAGCAAGCAACAAAAATGTTAGAAGAAGAGGAAAGAGAAGGAGCAAAATGAAATGCTTCGAAGAAAAACTGACATTCATAATTCATGCCAGGACTCGCAACAAACTGGCTTGCTAGCCATGCCCAAACGCACTTGTCTACGGTGTAAAGTCTTGAATTATGGATGCCATTTTTATAGCAACAGAAATAACAAAAACAACAGTATTTGAAACAGCAACAACGCGTATATTTGAATATAGCGCACTTATTCGCCGAATTCTTCTTCCCTCTCCTTGCTGTTGGTGGTTGGATGGCGTGTTTCAGACGTCTATCAAGCGCCGTTATGATAACGGTGGCAAACAAATGCACCGTTACGCGTAAAAGTCAAAACTTTCTGACAGCCGTATCTTGTCTGCGAAATTATCTTACAAAACATAGCTATTACTGTCTTCCAGCGAGGGTGGCGCTCTTTCCACAAACTTTCGCACCCGACGCTCATTCATCACCTTGCCGTGTATTTGGTGGCGCTGGCTCATCATTGCTTGATGATGCGTACTTTGTATTCGTTTACGAGTCATGAATGCGTATTTTTTCAGCATTCATAATGTGCTCCATTCGAATTTAAATTCCATGCCACTAAATATTGCACTTATAAGTAAATATGTATGTACATTTATAGCGGCATATGTTTTGTTATTGTTGTTGGCTTTGTTCCTGGTTTGGGTGGCAGGCAATCGCTTGATGAATTGGGCTCGTAATCGTTATAAACATTATTCATCGCCATTAGGCATGTTCGTTTAAATGTGAACTTTCCGACTCGCACTCCTCGGGTTTGACTTATTACCGTTTTGCCCCCGTGTTCGCAGTCGATTTGTTACAGTTGATTGTTGGCTTAGAAATCGAATGAAATTAATATGTACTTTCGATACAAATAGCTGAACACTTATTGCAGGGGTACGGGTTTTAAAAGCTCCGAAAAAGCTTTAACTCGGTTCACCTAACCGGAGTCTTACAAGGTGTGCGCAGAATTGTTGAACTAATGACAGTTTCTAATATCCAGACAGACTTCGCACGGGTAGTTTTACTAGAGAATATTGTGGTAGCTTTTTGAAGAATCCAGAATTCAAACGAACAACATAATCCAAAAAGAGTTAATAAAATTTAGCTTTTCCTCAATATCAAAGAATGATTATACTGAAATATTGAAGATAAGTTCTTTAAATCGTGATTGTTATAGGTTCTTATGAAGTGGTTTTCGAAAACTTAAACATCAGTAGAGGAAACTCGACCGAGGGATCCATAAAGTTCACAGAATAAAGTTATACGACGATATTGACATAGTTCAGCGAATCAAGAGAAAGCGGCTGCGCTGGCTAGGCCATGTTGTCCGGATGGAAAGAAACACTCCAGCTTTGAAGGTTTTCGATTCAGTACCCGCCAGTGGAAGCAGAGGAAGGCAAAAAGAGAAGTAAAATCCTCTTTCGACTAACAAAGACCAAACTCTACAAGTCCCTCATCATTCCCGTCCTGCTATATAATGCGGAGTCATGGACGATGACGACATTTGATGAGTCGACATTACGAGTTTTCGAGAGAAAGGTTCTGCTGAAGAACGGCGAATACCGCAGTCGATATCAAGAGCCAACGGCTGCGCTGGTTAGGACATGTTGTCCGGATGGAAGCAAACACGCCAGCTCGGCTAAAACCGAGAAACCCATAGTAATAGCGCCATGAACTATATTGAACTGGGATCATTTGCTATCACCATCCAACTCTTCTCCAAGCTGTATATATTTTTCCTGCGAAGAATTGACCCAAACAAGTAGTACAAAGTTCGTGACAGAAATATGTCTTCCAATCAACAGAGAACTTTTGCGTTCAAATATTGAAGCCCTTAGAAATTTAAGACTCAGCAGAGGGAAACAAATTTGGGATTATCAAAAGTTTTTTGGGAGATTTTCGGAGGTAAGCCAAAGTAAAGTTCTACGGAACCTTTGTTTGGTGGAAGGCACTGGAAATCGATTTACTCAGGAAAAAATTGGCAAGTGTTTAACGGACTGATTTCAGCAGCATATATAGTATGGAGCACTACGAACCACACCAACTAGCACATAGCACCTGTGGACATAGCTGCGAAGTGGTCGACCTTTCGTGACCCTCAGACTCATACTGAAAAAACCTGGGTACTTAAATAACTGCATCCTCACACACTTTGATTTCATACTAGGATACTTGGATTACCAGGCCACCGAAACGACATGTCAGGCACTCTCTATCGGTTCCAGTTCAACCAAACCAAATCAGCAAGCGCTTGTCCACTTCCAGCAGCTGTGCAGACGCAAAATTTTTATGGCACAAGGTAAATTTTAAGAGGCCCAGGGAACTCTTCGCTCTCAGCAAGATCCAACTTTCAGTGGTTGTAGGAGTTCTAATTGGAGACTGTCCGAACGGGACTCAAAAAGTAAGATAGAATAACTAACCGGCTGTCATCTCATCAACTTTTAGCAAAAAGATGAGATAGAGAATATCCCGCTTTTGCCAGATCAAAGCAAAAACACCTCGGATCACATACTTTTAGACATGCACTTGAAATAGCGGAAATATATAGAAATAAAACACCTTAGCAGATTTGTAATAGATTCAGGGAATCACAAAGGACTGTACATAACAGTTTAAGTTTGATCTCTCCACAATTGCTGAGGAATTAGCCATCTATGTAGCCTAACCTATCCGTCCAAGAACTTTATTTTCAAATCGACTTTTGGTTTCGATTCCGGTTCCAGCCAAACAACTATGCTTGAGGTATAAAATTGAAAAGGAAATAGGAACTCCTATACGCGTTCTGCTTATTATAGATCAGATGTCTAGCTCAGAAACAGAAAATACCTATATATAATCCATAACTTCTAAAAAAACTCTAAATTGTTAACATCAACATAATAAAATTTCTCATAAATATTTGAAAAATTCAATCCCTCCTTCGCACACTCCAAACCATAAACCAGTGTGAAATAAATTCAATATTAACACTTGTACTTCACACTTATCCCTTGCCCGGTTTTGCACATCTTCTCTCAAGCACTTGTCCATAAAGCACACACACATACACACAAAAGTGAATACTAATCCATTGACTCTCCCACCGCCCTTAAGCGCCTTCACCACGCGCCGGTTGAGTGCTCTTTAATATACTTAAGTAAATAAAAATATGCTCGAGGGTCCTTATGCAAAAGGTCGCATATTAAAAATGCTCACAAAAACACAACGAACGAACGAAGGATAAAGAGAAAACGTAGGATAAAGTAAATATAAATAATAAAAAAATAACAAGTGATTTGAAAATATTTTCATAAGCGCTTTTTGTAAACAAATAAATTCTTCAAAGTTAGTTGTTGAAGCGAGAAAAGGAAAAAGCAGCAGGGAAAATATTGAAAGGATGAAACCCAACGAACAAGTAGGAAGTAGGAAAGTTACATATTCTTCCCTTGCCCTTAATAAGTTGTATTACATATTTATTTACAAATAGTTTTCGTTACTAAGAGAAAAAGAGGTTATGCATACCCTAAACAAAATTCATTTGGAGTCCTAGCTAATCTGATCAATGAGAAAAGTCTCTGCAACTGGTCTTTACTCATGAAAAAAGAAAGAAAACTGTAAACTCGGAACCCACAAAGCATAAAATTTGATTGCGTATAATTTCTTGCTCGGTAGAAAAGCAATAAACCCTTCGGTCGGAGGGGAACCGTAAAAATAGTTTAGTCAGAGTTAGATTAGGTTAGGTTTGACGGCTGATCCAAAGATCCCACTTGGACAATTATATGCAGTCCTTAGTGATGCTATAAAAATAGAACTACTGTAATTCGAACTTATAAGCGTTTGGGATGAGATATCTGAAGTTGTGAACTTTCAGTGTTTGAGCTTTGATCTCGCAAACGCGGGACAATAAAAAAGAAAGATATTGAGATATTTTCAATTCGTCTTCTTACATATAGTTTCTGCTGCAGCTGGCGCTAGGTAGGGCAATGGCAAGTAAGGACCGCATAATCATGGCTTTACTGAGGATAAAAAAGCTTACTGGATTGCTTACGATCGCTCTTATACGAAAAGTAGCTTGCGACAATGCATGAACAGGTGGTAGCCCAGCGCTGGATAAGTTTCCGTGAAGCCTAACTAGAACACAATAGCAGACGGACCGCCGATTCGTTCCCATTTTGCTGATGGGGTACCCTTCCTTGCCAGTTCATCAGCTTTACAGTTGCCTGTGATTCCGCTGTGACCTGGTACCCATTGCCAGAGTTAATTCCAGATTGATATAAAGTAGTAAATATAGACTATATATTTATAATTTTATGGTACTGATTAGTTCGGATTAGTGAGGAAAGTCTCTGGAACTAGTTCTTCCAATAGCATTTGGTCACAAAAATTAGAATGCGATACCAGCCACGTTCCAAAAACATAATCAACGTTAGAGTGAAGAAGTTAGAATCAATTTATATATACCATATATAAAGGGTGATTTTTTAAGAGCTTGATAACTTTTTTTTAAAAAAAAACGCATAAATTTGCAAAATCTCATCGGTCTTATTTGAAACGTTAGATTGGTTCATGACATTTACTTTTTGAAGATAATTTCATTTAAATGTTGACCGCGGCTGCGTCTTAGGTGGTCCATTCGGAAAGTCCAATTTTGGGCAACTTTTTTCGAGCATTTCGGCGGAATAGCCCGAATTTCTTCGGAAATGTTGTCTTCCAAAGCTGGAATAGTTGCTGGCTTATTTCTGTAGACTTTTAGACTTGACGTAGCCCCACAAAAAATAGTCTAAAGGCGTTAAAATCGCATGATCTTGGTGGCCAAACTTACGGGTCCATTTCTTGAGATGAATTGTTGTCCGAAGTTTTCCCTCAAAATGGCCATAGAATAGCGAGCTGTGTGGCATGTAGCGCCATCTTGTTGAAACCACATGTCAACCAAGTTCAGTTCTTCCATTTTTGGCAACAAAAAGTTTGTAGCATCGAACGATAGCGATCGCCATTCACCGTAACGTTGCGTCCAACAGCATCTTTGAAAAAAATACGGTCCAATGATTCCACCAGCGTACAAACCACACCAAACAGTGCATTTTTCGGGATGCATGGGCAGTTCCTTGAACGGCTTCTGGTTGCTCTTCACCCCAAATGCGGCAATTTTTGCTTATTTACGTAGCCATTCAACCAGAAATGAGCCTCATCGCTGAACAAAATTTGTCGATAAAACACATTTCGAACACTGATTTTGGTAATAAAATTCAATGATTTGCAAGCGTTGCTCGTTAGTAAGTCTATTCATGATGAAATGTCAAAGCATACTGAGCATCTTTCTCTTTGACACCATGTCTGAAATCCCACGTGATCTGTCAAATACTAATGCATGAAAATCCTAACCTCAAAAAAATCACCCGTTAGATGTGAGGACTTTTTCTCATCTGCCTAGAGTGACCCCTTAAGAGATTATCGGTCGGTTTCTGTGGATTTGATACATTTGAAAAATAAAAGGTATATATGGAACTGGGAGAGCGGAGCACCGATCCGTTACACTTCCTCGCCACTTTATCAGTTGCCAGCGACTGTAACTTGGCACGGACATTGTCAGAGTTAATTCCAGATTAATATAAAGTAATAAGTATAAACTACTCTGATTAGTCAGAAAAGTCTCTAAAGTTTGTTCTTCCAGTAGTACAGTCAGAAAACTAAGAATTCGTTCCCAGTTCGTTGAAAGTACAGTAAAATGAATAATAGATGCTACAATGAAAGGGTTCGTTGAATGATCAACCTTCTACATCAAAAGATTTTCAAGGCATAATCAAGCTTAGATTGAAGAGGTAACTCCGCTAGAATCAAGAATACAAATAACGAAATCTGCGTACATACGAATGTATGCTTAAGAGGGTATCTATTTTAATCAACGGTATAAGACTTTTTTTCAAATGTTTATCTAGAACGACCTCTTGCGAGTATTATTTTCTGGCACAAACTTTTCCTGAGTACTTAAAGCAGAATGTTGTGAAGAAATCTAAGGGTCTGTGCTGCTATGCTGAAAGTCGGCATCGACAAGACGTTTTAAAAATGGAAACGCTTTTGTAGAATGAAGTTCTTAAAAAGTCTTGAAGTCATGGTCCTTATGACTATTTAAAACTTTCTTGAACCCTTTAAAAACAAAGAAAACTTCTGAAAATGATATGGGTATTTTGAGGTGTGTCCACTTTCATCTCAGTAAGTAGCTAAATTTATAATGACAATAGATTTTTTCGTAACAGGTAGAACGGGATGGCATTATGAACTCATTGGGTTGTATTGCAATTCGACCTAACCTGAAACTGTTCCTTCATGAGATTCGTATCAATATAACTATGTCTTAACGTAGTCCTCTGTCAGATTGGAAGGAAATGTGGGATCATGCCATCATTTTGAAAAGCTGATGATGACCTTATCTAAACTAAACTGACTGACGGATAAAAAAAATGGAAAACCGAATAATTTTTTAATCAAAAGTAACACCCACTGAAATAACGCCCACAAAAAGAAAAAACAATAAAAACATAGAAACAAAAATGCTGAGCAAATCTGAATGGAATGAACACAAACAAAAAAAAAACGAAAAGAAGAGAAATGCCAGTGGAGGGCACATAAAGCGTCGGCAGGAGTCTGAGGATAATTTGTCAATGCAAATCCATCAATTTTGAAAATTTCATAAAACGCCAGACAAGCGACATTATTACCCTCACAGCGGTGGTGTAGCTATAAGCAGCAAATACATGCAGACATATATAAACTTCATGTGTATATGTGTGTGTATATTAACAGCAACCCTTACGTCAACCGAAGGATTTGGAGTTTTTTGTTGTAGTTTGCTATTTGGATTCTAGCAAAGAAGCTCTGGTGTGGGTGCTAAAGCTGACTGTGGTTGTTGTTACTATACTGATTGTTGTTGTTATCGTCATTTTTGTTATTGCTGTTGCTATCGTCGATATCAAACGACATTAACCTTTCGCGCATATATCCGCTTCCGCCGTTTTGCGGCTCTAAATAACCACCCACAGGGTTTCTGTTGCATACACACAGGCGACATGGCTTAAGCAACACATGCACACACACAAACACATGGTAGTTGTTGTTTTTTTGTGTTATTTCTTTTACTACATCGTGTGAGTAATTTGTTTGGGCCAACGTTTACCCTTTTACCGTTAGCTTTTAAAATTATCAAATTGTATTGAAATATTATAATTCCAACCACACACACCTACAAGCACACACATATATGTAAATACCCATTTCCATACCAAACAGCCAGCGAGTCAAATGAACCTGCGGCTATTTGGGGTTGTAAACAACAACAATAAAGCAGCGTGTTACTGGCTGTTGGCTGCTGGCACTTTGGCTTTGGCCAGCAATTTTAATGCGTTGAATTTCTCGCTTTTGAATGGCTCATGAAATGTATTTTGCTCATTTGGAATTTACTGAAATTTTATTTATTCATTTATAATGCCCGCCAGGCGGTAAGGAGATGGTGATGCTGTTGCCGTTGGCGCTTGTGGTGTGGGTGTGTGCAGACTGCTGATGACGCTCTTTTGTATGACCTTTTATGTTGAAGCAAGTGTGTGTGTGTGGGTGTGGTAGATTACCTTCACGATTTGAATGCTGCTGTGCTAAGCTTTTAATTGCAATTGCTTTGTGAAGTAATAAATAAAATTACTGCATTAGTGGGTGATGAATTGGAAGGAAGGGATTAGAGTTACCAATGGTGTATGGAAGATGTATTAATTGCAGAACTCCAGCGAATAATATAATTTTTTGTATATTTGTAAAGCTAAACGTCGATATGTTGGGACCGAAAAGTCTGTTGAGATTTTGGGTCTTAATTAATTTAGAAAGTAATAAATTTTTTTGGTGCTTGGATTTGATATAACTTCAAGCAAAAAAGAAAGTTAACCGCGGTTGCATCCAGAATACTCCTTAAAAATTAGGAAAAAATAATACAAAAGCTTAATTTTGATCGGTCAGTTTATATAGGCATGCTAAAATACCGATATCTGAAAAATTTCTTCGAATATACTAGTGAGTTTTTTGGCGGAGGATTCTACCGTCAGAAGCTCTCTATCAACTCCAGTTTCCAAGACTTCCTGACTACTGTAGTATATTCAAGGTCGAAGTTGCAGCCATTAAGGTACCATCTGATTTACTCCGGAGTGCAGCCTTTTCAGAGAAATAAACCATTCACTCAGACAGCATATTGGCGATACTAACTCTGAACTCATTAACAGACCAGCCTTCAGGTCAAAGAGTGCCTAACTTAATATAGCCTATTCAGGTAGTGATAGTATCAATAAATCTAGTGTCTTTGTGATAAGATTGGTATGAAGGAACTCTACACATGAAGAATCGCAGGGAACTGTACAGCTGATGAGCTAGCAAGAAAAGGCACCGCTTCCGATAGAATGGGAGCGCATCAGTACTCCTGTATTCTCTTGTGTGAAGCAATTTTGTTAAACAACCAATAATGGATCTCTTTAATTTTCAGGAGAATGTTTTTTAATCTCAGATTGTTAAGGATTCTTTTGGTATATTAAACAGCTAAAATCAGCTTGAGTCTCCATGAGCTGTCCCCTAGACCAGGGTGCTGACACCATAGCTCACGGGACTCCGTTTAGCATCCACTTGGTTGAAATGCTTTCACCGACAAATGTTATATGCGGCTAGAGATATACTAAAGAAAGTAATTTTATACTATTGGCATTATAACCGAAACGTTTCGGGTATTATTTAAATATTTGAAAATTAAGAAAAAGGAATCCGCTATAAAGTGCTATCAGGTATTTCTTGTCGAAAGAGATAACAAATTGGGCTAATACTAAAACTAAAAGTCGATTCTTCTTCACTCTTCGTCTAGGTATATACAATAGAAGAGAAAAACGTTTGAAAATTTTCCGTACCGATTTCTCAACCATTTACGTCTTTTGACACATATCGAATACTTCAGCCTGATCTTGGTGCTATAAGGAGTGAAAAGTATATGTCCAGTTAACTGTTCTGATAAAAAATGTTGTCACCACAACGAAACAGCACGTTTCCTGGTCTTACTGTTGGATGACCTCGATGATAACTTATCTGAAACTTACCAGCAACAAATCAATGTTTTCTAACAACCTCAAAGAAAATGAATTTTGTTTTACCGTACCTATTTAGAACAGAGAATTCAGAGTAAATAATAACATCCAAGGATTGTTGTTAATTTCTTTCTTCAAAGTTCTCTATAAAATCTCCATAAAATCCGCAGTACTAAACAATAAGAAAATGATCCCAAACCGAGTTTAACATAAACTGAACCCGCACAGCTGGTCGACACGCCTTGAAGTATGCTACAAACACATAATCCCTCAAAAACGCACACATACGGATGCATTGAAAACATTATGAAGATTCAATTTGATGATGAATTTATTATGAGAAAAGCTTAAGCGTGTTGAAAGCGTTAAACAAGTGCGCATTTGGGAATTAACACACACAAATGGCAAAAGCAGCATCGTGTCACAAAACACACGAGGCCATCAAAGTGATGACGGTAAGCCGACAAAAGCATTATGCGCCTGAGGCTAGATTTCATATTAAAATTGAATAAACTCCGTGGTACACTAATAAAATAAGCGCATATGATAGGCAGCGAAAGCAACAAAAACAACAGTCAGAGAGATGAAATGTGCGCATTTTCAAAAATTAACTACCCTCGAAGGACACGAAATTATTGCCAGCTAAGCAGAGTTGCTATGAATTTCTATATTGTGAAGATGGAAGTATGTGTATGTGTGTGCATTTGTATGTGTATGCTTTCGTTGCGCCGTCGCTTAGCATTAATATGCAAAATTATTTGTTTTGTGCAAAAGGGGGCGTACGCCTGCCAAGCCAGCAGCCTGTCGGTTATTAAGTGCATACTTTTCGGCGCACAAGTGTATAATTTTCCAATTGCTTTGTTTTATGACAATGTAAGCTGAAAGTGACGAAAAATAGCAGACGACTGAGAGGAAGATTAAGAACAAAGTTGTGGAGTGTAGCCAAAAAATGGAAAAGTAAGGTGGTGATGAGCTCGGGCAGCACCAAATATTAAGGTTTTAATTTTTTTTAATTAAAAAAATTTTATTTTTTTTTTTAATATTTTTTTACATTTTTCAAAATTTACCATTATATATGTAAATTCAAAACAAACTGAACCTTGACTGATTTTACTAAGGTTAAGAGGTAATATTCCTTTGTGAGATTCATTATTAGAATTATTTGCTTATTTTCTACCAAAAAACCGACCAACTTGAAATTTTCACACACATTTTTGTACAAAACTAAAAACACATTTTTTTCACAAAACAAAACACAAATTTCACAAAAAAAATTTTTTCAGAAAAAAAATGATTTTTTTTTACAAAAAAAAAAATTTCACAAAAAAAATGATTTTTTTTAACAAAAAAAATGTTTCACAAAAGAAAATTTTTATTGAGAAGCCGCAATTTTTCAAAAATTAAAAATCTGACTAGTCAATCTCTTGTCTTTTGGTGTAAGGATTTGACATAAATTTAAGCAGATAAATCTTCCTCATCGTCTGACACCATCTTCAAAAGTTTTTTGTGGAGATCGGCTACGGCTTCCAGGGAATCCGAAAATTTTAAAAATTAATCGCCGATTAGTGAAATACATATTTTATTTATTTTTTTCTGACTTGCAAGTGGATACAATCCCTTATGACAGCGTTATACTTTGAAAATAGCTGGTGCAGGAATATACTGTTCAGAGTTGGTCATAAGACAGCCTTTTAAGTTGCTGGACCACTGCAGTAAATATATTTCAAGCTGACGCGAAGGCCTCTAAATGAAACCTGCAGCTAATTCCAGAGTCAACAATTACTTAGACAGTCAAGCAGCAGTAAAGGTAGTAACCTCGTATCGTATATCGGCCAGAAGTGTCTTGGGAAGCAGGGCAGCAGTAGAAAGTGTTGCCAGAAGTAAGCAAACTCACTTCTACTGTGACCCAGGCCAAAAAGGCATCGAGGACAATGAGATAGTGCACGAGATTGCCAATAATGGTGTCTATACGACGATCTCGACAGAAGCATGGTAAAGAAAATCAAAACGCGATGGAATGAGCTACCTGGGTGCAAAACTGCAAAAGTTATATGCAAAACCGTAGATTGGAAGTACACAAAATTCTTATTGGCACTCGATAGAAAAGACTGTATGAACATGATCGGACCACTAACTGATCACTGTCTGTGCACTTGTCCCGCATTGGCAAGCCTACGCTGTAAACATTTGGGGTCCCACGGTATGGAACACTTGAGGACGTATCGACAGTGAAGCCCCACAGTCTGTTCAAATTCGCGTCAAGCGCAGGCATCTTAAAGGATGTCTACTCCTCATGGACCTAGTAACTGAACATCTGGTAACGCAAAGAACTAAAACTGGTCTATGGGTGGCTTATTGGCCTACCAGATTAACCTAACCTAACCTGGTTAAAGAACAAAGAATCTCAACTCAATAAATTCGTGTCTACATTCTGGGGTCTTCAGAAAATATAAAGCTAGAACTACTTTGATTCCTTCCACATCTACTTCATGCAAACCTTCAAAGAACAAAGCCTAAGCACTGAAACCCTATGCAACATATGGTATATGCTGCGGGGTATAAAAATTACAAACACAACAACAACCAGCTGGTTAGAAACAATCATAAAACACCATTACAGCGTCTAAATATTGTCAACCGGGAGACTGAGGGACACAAAGGGCGACTGGCAGCTGAGCAACTCATCAAATTAAATTATTGTTACGCTCCTGCTAGCGGCTGCTGTTGTTGTTGTTGCTGGTGTGAATGTGGAATTTTAAAATTTCATTATTTCAATAATATGCGCTGGGATTTATGAACGGCAAAGGGTAGGCACAACAACAAAAACAAAAACAGAAAAATAACAACAACAAAAATAATGAAAACAAAAACAACAATTAAAACGAAACTCGGCATAAAATCAACAAGAATTTGACATTTGTTTTGTTGTTATTGTGCTGTGTTGTTTTCTAGTGATTTTGTTGTTGTTGTCTGATTTTGTCTAAATAAAAGTGGCATTTGCGTCAAGTGCGAAATTTCAGACACAAGCGGCAGGTTGACTTCGCTCGGCACGGGTTAAGGGTTGCTTTGCAGTTATTGTTGTTGTTGTTGTTGCCATGGTTGGTGGTTGAAAAATCACACAGCTTGTCGCGCGCTTATGATTATGATATTATTTGGAAATTATCCCGTCCCTTTCGTCCGCTTCCTGCTCGTGCCACACAACCAAACACACGCACACGGAGAGAGAGAGTGGAGCGCGCGGCATTGCTGGCATATGTGCGCATTGTAGCGTAAAATGAAATCATTTTGGTGTTAATAATGATGACATATGATTTTCATTGTTAAAAAATTCACTCCATTTCTTCGACACTAAGTGAATTAGACAATTTGTCATTGTTGTAGGGCCACTTGTGTGCCAACTTGTTCTCATGTGTGTGTGTGTTGGCAGTGGAAAATGTTTGTTTTATGTTAAAAAGCCTGCAATTTGATTGCACCAGTTATGACTTGACTTTTACATTATCTTCATGACAAATAACTACCCTTTAGCGCATAAAAAGGCTTGTTGCCACATCATTAGTCACAGGCTGCCGGTTGTTTTATGAAAGCATCTGTTTTGATATTTGCACGCTTATTTATCGCGGGCTGGCAAGGGTTAAGGGGGGCGCGCAGGGACGGCAAATGATTTCAGTGGAGGAATTATGTGATATGCTACATATTTTTAAATTTTCTTCAGGCCTGCAATCGATGACGATGAAACGCACTTTCCTTTGCCCGACCATGAGGAAGTTCGAATAGCAATTACACTTCTGATAACCAACAAAGCGACGGAGACCGTTTGATTGCCGCCTAAGCTATTTAAATACGGATGCGAAGAACTGATAAGGAGCATACATACTCATGAAGAATTTTCTGTAGAATATGATCGGACGAAAGCATACCCGACGTTTGGAATATAAATGTGATTTGCCCAATCGAAAATAGGGAGACCACACAATCTGCCTCAACTACCGTGGGATAAGCCTCCGCCACATTGTATATAAGGTTCTATCGAGCGTATTGTGTGAAAGATTAAAGCTCACCGTCAACAAACTGATTGAACCTTATCAATGCCTAAAGCGAATGTAAAATCAACAACTGACCAGATATTCACCCACGCCATATCTTGAAAAAGACCCGTGAAAATACATGATGAATGCTTTTGAATATGGTATTCCCATAAAACTAATACGGCTGCATAAACTGACGTTGAGCAACACCAAAAGCTCCGTCAGGCTCGGGAAGGACATCTCCGAGCCGTTCGATACCAAACGAGGTTTCACACAAGGCGACGCCCTTTCGTATTATTTCTTTAATCTACTCTTGGAGAATAATTCGAGCCGCGGAACTAAATAGAGAAGACACCATCTTCTATAAAAGTGTACAGCTGCTTGCGTATGCCGATGATATTGTTATCATTGGGCTCAACAACCGCGCCTTTAGTTCTGCTTCTTCCAGCCTGGTTACGGAAGCAAATGGTCTGGTGGTAAATGCCAACTAATAAAGGGAAACAAAAAAGTTCAAATCCTAATTAAGATAAAAAAAAATTCTTCGGGAAAACTTGAAATCCAATCTCTACATAAATATTTACATAATTTTATTTAATGGTAATGGATACAACCCTGTCATACGTATGTATATAGAGAACAACCTGTCATGAATGGTTAGTTTTATTTCACATCTGAACCCAATACAAGCCCTATTCAAAAATTTAGTGCTTAGTATTTTTTTTTAATTTTTTTGGCAACCCTAAAAATTATAGAACAGTTTTTTTAAAGGTAATGTGGTTCTAACTGAACTTACATGAAGCTATATACAAATATTTAGTGTATTTTTTAATCGGATTGGCAATGGTGACAACGGCAGTTTCAGTTCGCTTTTTTTTTCCAATGATAGTGATGGCAACCCTACTTTAAGAACAATAATCGTTTTCCCAATATTTAGTTCTCACTTCAGTATCGAACACAAATCGAGGCGTATATGTAAATATATATACTTATAAAGTTTTAGTGATGATAACGTTGGCAACCCTAAACAATAAAAATATATGTATATATTTTCAAGAAAATTAATTTTATATTAAAATTGTTAATAAAAAATTAAGCTAAAGACAAATATTAAGTGTATATGTACATATTACTATTTTGCAATGGTAGTAGTGGCAACCCTAACGTATGTATGTAAAAAACTTTTTTCCAATAAAATTTCGTTACAATACTACTTTTGAAACCTAAGCAAGCTATGTACAAATATTTGGTATTTTTTTTTAATTATATTGACACTCGTGGCAACCCTAAATACCTTTATATGGCACAACTTTTTAGAGAAACATAGTTCTGACTTAATATTTAAACTCTAAAAGATTTCTACACAAATATTAGTATTTACATATTTACTTTTTTGGATTAATGCAACTCTACCACTCCCTAAAATTGTAAAGGACTCAAAATTGATACTTATAATAAAAATTTCTTACAATACATTTGAGAAAAAAAAAACTAAAGTCATTGCGATAAACGCTTTATGTACATAAGTAGGTACATAGATAATTTAATATTTACATCCATATTTACATAGATATACATACAATATATTCACAATATTCCATCGATAATGTCTCATTCCGCAGCCTAAGCACACACAATTGCCATCCATCACCCGCACGACCAATAACTGTAACTAAGTATGTCCGTCCGTATGTATCGCATATTCTAGAAATCGGGCAGACCCCCAACTGGCCGTCAACAAAGTGTTTTTAATTTGACGCTACGCAAACAAATCCGCTTTTGCCGAGTAACAACTCCTCGCTCGCGCTACGGCAAGTCACGTATGTCTGTATAAATATGTGTGCGTGTGTGTGCGTGTTGTGAGCTCTAGCTCATTGCGTTCGTTGTTTGCATAAAGATTTCATGTTTTCAATAATTTTTCTAAATGTTTACCGTTGACGATTAATTTCGCCACAGCAGGTGGGTGGAAGGCACAATGGACAGATAGATACACACACATACCCATACAAACGCACATACCGTAAATATAGCAAATAACGGTTGACGGAAGAAAAGCTGGTGGGAATGTTGCCAACGCTGCTACAGATGGAGGGTGACGGATTTTCATACATACATACATACATATACACTTCATACACAAGCTTATAGAATGCTGCGCGTTGACCCGACCGACCATGGAATCCTGGACACTTTTTATGTTGTTTGCTTTTCTCAGCGTACCGATGATGCGACGAGGGAGGGGGTCATCAAATGTTGGCATATAAATATACACATACATATACATACGTATGTATGTATGTACATAGCTGACTATAAAATATCTCACTCCCACTCACCCACAATATATTTATGTATATATAAATAACACATACCAATACATACTCATATAAATAACGGTATTGAATTTTCGTTATTGGCATTTGAATTTACATTTAAAAAAAAATTTCTCCAGCTGCGATGCGATTGAGTGACGATACGTGACATCATAGCTGGCGGACTTAATTGGATTGCTCGCTGGCGTGGCGCATGAGACAGGCGGAGACGTAGGAAGCGGCGATTTGTGTTGTAAATGTTTTATAATGCGATTTTATGGCACTAGTGGGTGTTGTTTGCATAATTAATTGACGAATTTGTTCTTATTAATTAAAATCAAATATTTGCAATTCAGTCAAGAAATGCAAATTAAATTCATAAATTACCTCAAGTTGGTGGATAATTGCATTTCCATATTGAAATAACTTTAGGTCAAGGGTCTTGTTATGCAACAAAGCAAACAAATAATGCAAAATTTTACACAAAGGGTGATCCAAGTAGAGGTACTTTTTTCAATAGCCTTTTTCTGACAGATGACGTGTGAGTCGTGTCAAGCTGTCATATTATTTTTGTTTAGTATTGTTTGGCATTTCATCTTAGAAGGAACAAGTTTTACAAACTCTTTAACTTTATTGCGAAAATTAACTTAGAGTCAATATAATCGGCCCACTAAAGGTACTACGAGTATCCACAACACCATCACCCGTGTTGAGACGCAGCATTTATTATTGTATAATATTCGAATAGACTTGGTCCCGCCAGCAGCGAAGAAAATATAGCAGCTGTAGCTAAGAGTGTACACGAAGACCGTGGAGAGTCGATTCGGCGCCGTTCGCAGCAACTCGGACTGACGTGTAAAACGTATTGGCTCAATTTACGTTGAGATCTTAAATTGAAAGCATACAAAATACATCTTGCACAAGAACTGAAGCCGCTCGACCTTCCCAAGCAACATCGCTTCCCTCTATGGGCCCTTGAAATGTTCCAAGAACATCCGACATGTTCGACCCAAATTTTCTTAAGTGGTGGGGCCCATTTCTAGCTCAATAGGTATGTAAATAAGCAAAATTGCCGCGTTTGGGACAAAGACTAACCTGATGCGATTCAAAAGTTACTATTTCATCCAGAAAAAAATCAAGGTTTACGAGGTTTGACAATTAAGTAATGAGACTGATTTTATTGCCGCGCTTGTGGTTAACCTGTGACCTTGAAATCCCCTTCCTCTTTTTCCGGCATCCCTCCCTCTCCATTGATATATGTACCATCGCTCTAGCTTGTTTAGTTCGCCTGCTGCGTCAAGTTGAGTAGACGTGTGTTTGTAGTGCTCGTCACGAAAATGGAAAAACGAAATCAAGAGCAACGCGTCGCGATAAAATTTTGCGCCAGATTGGGCGAAACAGCTTCGGACGCGTACGCTAAAATTGTAAGAGTGTATGGTGACAGTGCTCTTATTCGTGCCCAGCCCGAAAAAAGCTCGCATGAGCAAGTCGAAGGTGAAAACGATGATTATTGCCTTTTTTGATAGCCGTGGAATCGTCCACAAAGAATTCGTTCCACCGGGGAAAACTGTGAATCAAGTCTACTATTGCCAAGTACTCGAAAGATTGTGAAAACGAGTCAACAGGGTGCGCCCAGACATCGCTCGTAACTGGATCCTTCATCACGACAACGCGCCGTGCCACACCGCCCTCAGCGTGCCCCGTTTTGCAACAGCCGCCTTATTCGCCCGACATGTCACCCTGTGACTTTTTTTGTTTCCTAAAACAAAATCGGTGGTCAAAGGAACCCATTTTGAGTCGATTACGGACATCCAGGCGGCCGTGACGAGGGTACTCGCGGACATCCCAGTCGAAGCGTTCCAGAAATGTTACGAAGCATGGAAAACGTGCTGGAATCGCTGTATAGCTGCCCAAGGGGACTACTTTGAAGGAGATGGCAGAGTTGTAGAATAATTTTCAAATATATGGTTTTTATGGAATCAGTCTCATTACCTAATTATCATACCTCGTAGAACGGTTTTGTGGCCGGTGGAATCATCGGCCTGAAATTGGCCATTGATGCCTGAAATCGAAGCTCGTAATCTCGGCGACATTTGGTTTCAACAAGACGGCACCAATTCCTACTCATCGCAGCTATCAATGGATTTATTGAGAGAACACTTTTTCCTGTGGATATATGAGAAGTCTAAAATTTATACGGACAATCCCGCTTGGATTCAGACCTTGTACCAAACCATCATACGTGTCAATCGCCAGTTACCAATCGAAATACTCGAACGAGTCATTAAAAATTGGATCCAACGGATGCAGAAGGTGCGAGGTAGCCGCGGCCAACATTTGAAAGAGATAATTCCGAAATTAGATAAATTTAAACGAAAACTTGGCTTAGCCCCTATTTATCTAATATCAGGATTTTCGAACATCCGGTCAATTCAATATATATGATTGGTTTTACACCTTAAAGTCTTTCTCTGGCTTGGATTCTTGCATTTTGCAAGAGTATAAAAGGTTCGTTTAACTCTGAACTGAGCTTTTTTTATTTGTCACTTTTCTCTTCCTACAAATGATTTTTGGAAGTAAAATTATGCGATTTTACATCCAATAATCCTATGTCCTAAAAGATTTAAGACCAGTCGATTAATTTTCATATACCAAAACTTAAATAAATTAAAAAGTAAGCCTCAATAGAATTTATTCCAAGGAAATTAGCCCAAATTAGTAATTATTTGCAATCAATTTGATTTTAAAACATTAACCCGAAACCTTTTATTTATTTTTGTTAAAAGTATTAACTTCTTATTGCCAGGCC
Organism: Bactrocera dorsalis; assembly: GCF_023373825.1. NCBI lineage: Eukaryota > Metazoa > Arthropoda > Insecta > Diptera > Tephritidae > Bactrocera > Bactrocera dorsalis. Next base: position 99,265,697 of record NC_064303.1, read on the forward strand.
TACATACTCATCCGCATGACAGCCTCCGCTACACACATACCATTATAGGCTTTTTAATTCAATTTAATAACGCTACTGACGACTAATTTCCTCTTTCTTCATTAGCATTTGGCATCTTACGTGAGCAGAATCATTAATGCTGAAGGAAAATGGCAGAAACAAATAGAAAAAATGCGGCAAAAATTTATACAATAATTGAAGAAGGCAAAATTGACCAGATGAAAGACAAAAGCAGGAAAAAATTGTATGAAAATGTAGGAAAGAAATTAAAATGTCGCTCATAGGCGGACGAACGACACAGCGTCTCCTGGTAATTCAACCAAATTGTAATGACAGCGAAAGTAAGCTCGTTCCGATGGAAATTGCATTTTAATTTCATAAGCTATGGTTGAGCAAAAGGAAAGGCCTAACAAGAATAATGATAATAGGCAAGAAAAAATGTGGAAAATTACTACAGATTTCCAAGGAAATAATGAAGAAAAAAAGGAAAAAAAGAGGAAAGGGGGCGAAGGGGGAGCAACGGCAACCCATTTCGCTTAATTAATTACAATTGCGAGTCTTTAGTTTTATGAAAAAGCAAATGCGCAGAGTTGGGGAGCGAAGAAGACGTCAGCAGAAAAAGTCATTTACCGTTAACCAACCCACGTCTAATAAAGCAGACAGGGCGTAGCTAAAGTGGAGCAGAAACACAGAAAAAATAACTAGTGATGGCTGCATAGACTCATTATGCGAATAGGGACCTTCATAATTTCCAAAATAAAATGGCAGCACAAATGACAACGAGCACGCACATTTATACAAACACTTATACAAACACACACTCGTATACGAGTATACATATGGACTCTCTGTGCGAGTGTGGAGAGCGGCTTGGCAACTTCTATGAGGCAATTTGGTCATTAGAATGTTGGACAGCAAGTGTGGACCGTCCGTCGGCTTAAAATAATTACGGCACAGAATTAAAATTGACACATATAAATAAATCTGTTGGCGTGCGCGTGTACTACTGTGTGTTTGTGTGTGTGTATGTTGGGGTCAGCGCATTTTGGCCCTGCCAACATTGCGTTATTTTTATTATTTCTATTATAGTGACTGTTGTTTGGAACTTGTTCATGCCACTCGGACATTTGGTCAGTTGTGACGCAATATTTTTGTTCGCATTTGCCGAATCAGCAGGATGGTGTTTTAACTCAAAGTCGCTTCGCAACATCGTCTGTCGGTTTGACGAGAGAGGATCACATAAGGAGAGCGTAATAAGGAAATGAACCAACTCAAAATATTTCGTGCAAAATTTGATAAAAATCCGCAGATCTTTATCGACAAGGCCCCAAGGGCTAACAGATTCAGTTCTTTAGAATCCGAGCTGTCTGAGTTTTAGAATTAAATCATTTCGACGGATTTCTGCTGTAAATTTGTACTAAGAAAGACGCTCTGCGTGAAGAACGAGGCCGTCGCTACAAACGGGAGAAAATCTAGGAAACCATAAAGTTATTTTTAGATTTACCGCTAAGCTAATTCGATGTTCGGAAGAACTGGAGGTTAAAAACCAGAGTAAATAAGTTCTCTCCTCTCCACTACTCTCCTCTTCACTTCTCTCCTCCGCAATTCTCTCCTCTCCGGTTATCTCCTCTCCTCCCCACTTATCTCCTCTCTACTTCTCCCCTCTCCAGTTATCTCCTCCCTACTTCTCTTCTCTCTACTTCTCTCCTCTCCCCTCTCTACTTCTCACTTTTTTACTTCTCCGCTCTCTACTTCTCACCACTCTTCTCTCTCCCTTTAGTTTATGACCCACTTTTGGATGTTTCCGTTATCTTCAATATGCTCACGGGCAGTAACCATTTTAAGCCTTATCCATTCAGCGGTTTTGGTAAAATACTGATATTTTTTCACCCCTGCTGCCCAGTGTTTCTTAAATTGGAACATTTCGAGCCGTGGAATATACCTCGTCTTCTCCCGCTAAAGACTGGGCATTCGCGAAGATAATGTTCTGGTATCTTTTCATCCCTCTCGCATGCCTTATATCCTGCCGAATTTACTGTTCCAATCGCGTCAAGTAGAGATGTCAAGAGTGAGATCTGATGACCCCTAAATTATTATTAAGTTTCATTTTGCCTAGAAGTAGGAAATTTTTGATCTGTCCACCATCAACACTATCCCAAAGTAACTTTTTGGTATACCCTGAGATGCTTGTGCTGCAGGGCCTGATTTGTTCTTCTGGGGTCTACTGCTTCAAGCAATCCTTGAAGGAGTTGAATGACCTGTGGCAGCTTAGGGGAATTGTGTCTCCAGCCAGCCAAGTCGTCTGCCTTTTCGTTTCCTACTATCCCTATATGACGGGTTACCCAGAAGATATTAAATACCGAGAGTCTATTTAGTGAGAATTAGTATTGGTGAGCTATGGATAGCTTTAATTGCCGCTTGGCTGTCCACTAAAAGATTTACGGACGTGCCGGTTAGAGCAGATGCCCACTTGCCGTCTTCTGGTATCCATTCAATTTCGACCTCAAAGACACAGTTGTAGTAATTTTTTTTAAAACTGCCTTCTGTGTACGAATTAATTCAGAAGAAGGCCTGTTCCTGATTCATCCTTTGATCCGTCGGTAAATATGACTATTTTACTGTAGATCACGGAAACATTCATCTATTCCTCTCTACTATGGGATGAAAACATTGTGTTTATGTTTTGTGTCACATTGCCAATTTAGCCCGAGTTCATTAAGGATTGTTAATTTGTTTTATCTATGGGTTTTAGTGCCTTCGAATCAATATCGCACTTTCCAGAAGCGTTTTTGGAGCGAAATTTCCTTTTATAGTTTATAAAATATCCTTGGTTGTTTTTGAAATTGTTGACGATGTATCAACAATTAATGTGTTGAATTAAATTTCGAAAATACCAGCCTTTAAAAGCTCAAGCGGTAACAGATATTTCCAACAGCTGACTTTTTCGGCTATAAGCCACAATAATTCTTTAATTGTAAGCAATATCCAGCCTGGGATCACTAAGAGAGCTCCATAGATTTGCATTTCCTGTGCACTGGTGCTGTCATTTCTCTACTTTCATGTTCAATTTTTCCTACAGGGCATGTCGCTATAAGCATTTATACATACATAAATACACTTTAGCGCGTGTAATTAAATTAAAATGAAAATATACGCTGGATTAAATTAATTTTCATTTGCATACGTTGATTTTTTCTCAACGCCAATACGTTGTTGTTGTTTCTCGTTTCAGCTTAATAAAGTGACAACGTTTCGGTGCCTTTATTATAACAGTGTCCATTATGCGTTTTTTGTTATTGTTTTTGCATTTTTTGTTTTTTCAAATCCACTGTCCTTTCATTATAGCCTGTACTTGTAAGTACTGCCCGCTCTCTACCGCGCATTTATTATACGAGTACATCCCCAGTTTATTACGATCATTTATTAGTATGCTTAGTTGAACCTGTTAGTCCCAAAAAAGGACCGAAAAACAACTTTTTAATTTCAGCAAAAAATTTTAGTTAGATATTCTTTATTTCCGTTGTCCACTTAACAGCTTGACAGGCATACAAATGTCCTAACGAACGCGCCGGCTCCCCCCACAGCTGGTTTTTACTTCCACCTAGGGATGAGCTCCACATTGCCTTATTGTGGTCGTAAAATTTTTAAGGGTTAAAATACCGCACAATTTTCATCCATCGTAAACAACGTAGCTCCAAGCACACGCCATATTTGTTTTGCCTCCACCTGCCACTGGCTGCTGCATCGAATGGTTAGCGGATGTTGCGTTGTCATGTCGCTTATGAATTTTAGTCTATGTATTCACCACGTGCCCAACCACACTGGCTACTGGCTTCGTCAGCATTGACAGCATCCATATTTGTCTCCCCGGAAAATTGTTATGGTCACTTGACGCAGCAAAACCCTTCTTCAGCATTATGGCGCATATTCCGATGTCCGCACTGCATACATAAATAATTATGTTTGTCTGTCTGTCTGCTTGTGACTGCGCTTGTGAAGAAAGGGGGGACACTTGCTTTGGTCAACTTGTCAACCCCTAAATTGTAGCCAAATTGTATTATCTACAGACTAGAAAGTACATACATATGTACATTGTATGTATTCATTCGTGATATATGTAAAAGGTAAGTACATGTAGACTCCACTCGATGAGCAGGAAAGCCTTACTACGAGCACTTAAATGTGGTCAGTTTATGCGTTTTGAAGGGAAGTGAAGTCGTAAAATTGGAAATAATAAAGCGTGGAGTAAATTGTATTTGAGAATAATTTATAGGCTTCATGAATTTATAAATATTTGGACGAATATTTGAAAAGGCTGAAGAAGAAAATGTTGGAATAACCAGAAAATAATAACAGTAATAAAATAAGACTGAGATCCATGGTCACAACTCAACGAAGAAAGGGCGATGTAACTCCTTATTTGATAGTTGTGGAAAAAAAGAGAAGGGAAAATTTATTAGTTTGTTTGTAAAGAGACGTGAATCTGTCTATTAAAATTAAAAAAAGTAGATTTTCTTTTCCTTCAAATTTTGATTGACTATACCTTTCAAGCTACTTTTGTTCTGCTGCAAATGAAAATATTGGCTTTCGGAAAAGACAAAAGAACCGCTGGTACGATGAGAAGTGGAGAGAAAATAGACTGCCTACGGAACGTTACAATCAACCACAACCGGTGGTGGATGGGATAGAAACCCACAGTTGAAGAGCGAAGTGAGATGCATTTGCAGACAAAAAGAGAGCGAGACCGAAATGCGTAAGTACGAAGAGCTTAACAAGCTAGCCAACAGGCACAACGCTCGAAAATTCTACAAAAAGATGCGGCAACTAACAAACGGTTTCTAGACCGATGCATACTCAGGTATAACCCCTGACTGATGCCAAAAGCACACTGAAATTAGGGAGAGAACACTACTCCAACATGCTGAATGGAACCCCGCCCGCTGCATGGCAGTGAAAGCAGAAAACTAGGAGAAGGTGAACCCGATTACCCAATTACGATGGAGCAGACGTTCCATCGCCCGACCATGAATAAGTTCGAATAGAATTTACCTTTTTGAAGAACAACTAAGCGGCGGATGCCGATGTATTGTCGTCTGAGCTTTTCAAATCTTAGGAAAATCCGTGAATAGAGGATCGACACACAAAAAAAAAAATAGGCGTCGCCCACTTTTAGGTGAAATCACATATCTCGAGATCCGTCCGACCGATTTCAACTAAATCCGATTTCAAAATATTCCTTAGATACTCCTATGTTACAATGTTAAAATTGACGAAATCGGACTACAGCCACGCCTACTTCCTAAAATAATTTTGAGAGGTGCTGCTAAGTATTATCTACTACGAGGTACGACAATTAAGTAATGAGACTGATCACATAAAAACCGTATATATAAACATTATTCTACAACCCTACCATTCCCTTCAAAGTAGTCCCCTTGGACAGCTATACAGCGATTCCAGAGCGTTTTCCCTGCTTCGTAACATTTCTGGAACGCTTCGACTGGGATGTCCGCGAGTGCCCTAGTCACGGCCGCCATGTCCGTAATCGACTCAAAATGGGTTCCTTTGACCACCAATTTTGTTTTAGGAAACAAAAAAAAAAATGACATGTCGGGCGAATAAGGCGGCTGTTGCAACAGCGCGGCAATAAAATCAGTCTCATTACTTAATTGTCAAATCTCGTGGATAAAAATCCGTACCGATTTTGTAGGACCAAGCCACTCGCTAATTACTTAAATGATGTTTGCACACATGTTACAACAACAATAAGATGGTGATATTAAGAAACCAAGAGAGAACCCGAGTAAATCTCATACAACCCATCTATCGATGGTGAGTTTCAAGCTATAAAGTGATGGCTTATATCAGGAGACTCAAAACTATATCTTTAAAAACTTATCAAATCATTTTGTAATATATTTGAAGACTTAACATTCAAAATATCACTTAAACATCAACTCTACTTCATCAGCATTACTCTTCAGCCTAACACAACCCCTCAAAACCAAGCAACCCTGCTGAATAACGCCTTAGAACAACGTACGATTTATGCGTAACAATTTCAAATTCTCCAACTAAAATACAACGCTCACTGAAAATTATTACATTTAATACTAAAAACCATAACTTCCAACGGTGCGATTTACAAGGCTTTCAAATTATGCGCAAGCGAGTGGAATGTGACATTTTAATATGCGTGCATGCATATGGCCCTTTGAACAGCGCATGTATGAGTGTGTCTGCGGGCAATATGCGCTCAAGCACTCATATCATTTAGGCACATCATAATTAATCTCACACCACGATAACACCACAACAACGCACACACCGACAACATAGAAGAAATTTCGCTGGTGGCGTGCCGTCACTACTGCCAGTGTAAATGTGCGTCACTGCGTATACGTTACGGCGCTGAAGTGAAACGAATTACATGAGAATGAATGAATTACTTTTGAACTGAATTAAGCCGAGTGTCGAATTGAGCGCTGAGCAACTGGGCTGTCATATAAATTCCATAATACATTGTAATTAAATTTTCTCACTAAGCCAGATATCTGCTTGAATGTATGAGTGTGTGTGCGTGTATGTAGTAAGTGCTTGCATTGAGATATGTTTTGAGTAGAGGAATGTAGAGAAATATGCGTTGCACATAATTTGCGGTAATTATATCTATATACGTATTCTTTTGTGCAGAAATATGTGAATATGCACTTATACTCCTATGAATATTGCGGCATTAATAAAGGTGACGCATGTAACGTCAGTGCCATAAGTTTATAACTATTTGAACTTAAACTAGATATTACTTTTGGAGTATGTATTTGTGTAAGAACATATTAGAGTCAACATTTAGCTTTTATGCCATACGTGAGCTCTTTCTTACACAAATATTATTTTTGGGGTTGCCACCTGATTTTATTAAAAAAAAAAACGTTTGAAATCAGCCAAAGGTCAAGAAGGTGAAAATATTTTCCCTGTCTCTGAAAGTCACGAGCACAGTTATTAGTATAACCAATGGTGCTTTAGAAACCAGATTTATATTAACGTTCCTTATTATTCGAAATTAAATTTTTTATATTTCGATAAGTTATACCTTTAAAAATAATATACAAAATCTTCGAAATAGTTATCTTAAATATTACCAGTTTTTAGTCTGATCCAAAATCAAACCTGTTTAGGCCAAAAACGACAAAAATTTCAGGGAGAATTCAACCTTTTGTAAAACGCCGGCATTTTGTCAATTATTGTCTTTTCCATCGTACATTATTTGGAGATCTATTTGAAGACTAAACCCTGCTTGCTCTGGTTTAATTCACTTTATTATAAGATCCCGGTGGCACCGCTACCGCAAACTGAAGCCGAATATCGAAGAGAGAGCAAAAAAAGGCGTCGATTGCTATATACTGCTGAGGAGAAGTCATTGACAATAGGTTGGGTCTTTCACCGAAAGTGGTTTTCTGGATCTATCACACCATAGTCAAGCCCATTATGTTCTATGGAGTTTTGGGTCTAGAAAAAATCACACTTTTAAAGAAACTCGAGAGCGTTTAACGGGCGGAGTTCATCAGCATGTGTGGTGCAATAAGGTCTACTCCACTACACTCTACATCAGTCCACTTGCGATCATCGATCTATATCTAGCATAACCTAATCAAATAACAACCAAATACTTCTCTGCGACATTAGTAAAGAAAAATAGCACCGGAGATATACGACTGGAGAAACATCTATGGACGAAATGCGAAAAGACTACCCAATACATTGTCGGATAAACATTTCACCATGGATTAAGTGTATTGAGAGAGGGTCTAAAACCAAATTGGCGGTATAAAACGTGATTAGCGTAGCATTTTTCATTTCTGTTAAAAGAAACTACAAAGATAATATCTTTATCTGGCCCCATTAGACACGTACCTTAAATTTCCGGGGCTCCCATAGAAATGCAAAATTTGAAAATTTATTCTGTGATTAAAGAAAAAATTATCGATATCGGTTTTATTAACCAAGTGTTGAAGCCTAAGGGAGGATGGATTCATGTGTAGAAGTCCATTCAAGTGAGAAAAGTCCTCTGATCGCTATTCCCTTGGGAGTGGCCAGAAACGATCCTTTTATATATGGCTCAAGCAGCTCATGACTTCTGTTCTTAGACCAAGTATACTCTGGGTCCGTTTCAAGGCGAGCTAAAGTGAGCAGGCGGAACACCCTCTTCACAGGCTTATGCACAGGGCTTGGAAACCGCCACGTAAAAAGCGCCCCCAATGAAAGATTACCAACCGCCTGCTGTTGTTAACTCGGCTATAATCGCGTGAGCAGTGTCTACGCCAATAAATAAGAAGAAGTGGAAGCCAAATACAAATTATATATTGACAGTTGGAAAAAAACTGGTTGTTACTGGTCATAGCTTCGAACCTTTCTCAAGAGGAGTTAGACGAGGGACAATGATTGTAGATCGCGCGATCTCAAAAATCTATCTACAAAAATTTTTATTTTTTTTTAATTAGAAATATTGATAAGCACGAATGTTGCCCACGAACGATGAATATCTCGTAACCGCTTAACATAATCGAAAACTTATAAGAGACCTATTTAATGAAAGCAGTCAATTTCCCACAAAACTATGAGTTTTCAAGTTTTTGGAGCGGGATTTGAAATTTTATATTTGATAATAAAAAAACAATAGAAACTGCAAGGAGGAGGACTTTCCCGTTGCAATTATGGGGTCATACCAAGAGATACTTTCTTTGAGGTGTTTCAGAACCAATTTTTCGAACTGTAAGTCAACCAAAAATAATATTCGATTTTTTTATGTATTTTGCTAAATTGGTAGGACTGCGCTTTATTACTACGCCAAATATGAACCCGATCTGCAGATCAATTTGTTCACAGGAGCTGCTTAAGTCGATACCCCTTAGTAGTACGTTGCGATTTTTACAATGGATAAAAATATCAGATTTTGTATTTCTAACCAAATTTCGTGATTCAGTTTTATCAAAAACACAAGCCTACGTGTGGTACAAAGCCTTCAAAGGCAGTCGAGAGATCGTTGAAAACATGCCTCGTTTTGGACGACCTTCTACCTCTTAAACTGAATATTAAAAAAGTAAAGGATATGGTGTTTGAAAATCGTCAGGCAAGTGTTAAACAGATGGCAAAAGAACTCGATATCCCTCGCAAGTCCGTCCGAAGGATATTAGTGGAAATTTTTGGTATGAAACGTATTCTTGCTCGACTCGTCCCGATAAAGTTGAATTATTTTCAAAAAGTTCAAGGTAAACAGCTCTTTGCGGAAAGCTTGATGGTACAAACTCCGAACCTATATTTCTGGAGAGAATTAGAGAACTGAGTGTTTGACATGCAAATAAGTCAACAATCATGGGAAACCAACAAAAAAAAAAGAAAAAAACACCGCCAAAGCCGCTTGAAAATTAAGGTGATGCTCGATGGTTTTTTCGATATTCGGGGTTTGGTGTCTCATGAATTTGTTACGGTGGGACAGACAGTCGATAAGGAGTTCTATTTGATAATGCACCATCACATTAAGCCACGATTTCGAACAAATTTAAAGCCAAAAACACAATAAATAACATCGATCATTCACCGTATTCACCAGAATTGGCTCTGTGTGATCTTTTCTTGTTCCTCGAACTGAAATTGGCGCTCCGTGAAACCTATTTTCAGTCGATGAAAAAATAAAAAAAAAATTCGCTAAAGGAGCTCGAGGCCACCCCAAAAAGTGCGTAGGAAAAGTATTTCGACAGCCATACACAAATAAAGACAATGTTAACTGCCAAGTCTTCGAACCCCCTTACATCCACATAAGTTATAATAACCAATTATAAAGTATACTAGATATTTATGTATCTTTCTCAACTGGTAATCGGTAAAAACCGAAGACTCACACTCCTTATATTTATATAATAAATATGCCTTAATTTCCTTACATTTTTTTGGGCTTTTCTCACACCCACTACTTTTTTCCTTCACTCCACTTCTGACTTATTTGCAAGAGCAATTCGTTTTACTGCTTAAAAATTGTGTCCCTTGTCAATTTCGCTGAAATGAGCGCAGCGCAGCGAACACGGGAGTGGACTCTCGGTGATGGACTGGCAGTGGACAGAACGGAAAATCTCATTAAAATTGCACAACTTTTTGCCTTATTAACAAGCGAGCGGCGAAATGAAAATACAATTGAAAAAATAAAAAGGAATAAATTAAAAACAAAAATAACAAGCGAGGAGCAAGCAGCATAACAACAATCAGAAACTGACAACAAAAGATTGCGAAGAAAAATTAAAACATGCCGAGCTGAACAGGAAAAAAAGAAAAAATAAATAAAAATAAAATAAAAAAATAAAAGAAAAGACAACAACATAATAATGAGAAAAATAAATAGGAAAAGTGGAATAAAAAATGGTAACGGCGCAAAATTCTTAGTGTAAGCATAAAGTCATCTCGCAGGACATTAAGACGAAGGCCTGGGTTGGCGGGTCCCTTTGCTCCACAGCCGTATTTGTCGACCATTTTATTTTATTTTTTCATTATTTTGTTTTAGGTTGCTATTTATACTCCACAATATGCTTGCGCCGCAAGGCTTGCAGAAGATTTTTATTTTTATTTATTTTTTTAATTTTTCGCGTCCGCGAGCCATTTTCGCCATTTTGTTATTTCCGCTTTTTATTCTAATTAAAAAATTTCACTTGTATACATTTTTTTTCTTTTTGTAATATGTTTTCCCGTTACACTCATTTCCACTCATTATTTATTTTTCGTTTTGTTTTTACATTTTTCGTGTTTCTGGCATCTTTTCGGGGAAACAAGAAAAATTACGCCAAATAAATAAATTTACATAAGCTCGCAAACATCTAAAAATAACAATAAATAAATGCGCTGGCCGCGACCCATCGCGCGCTATGAAAAGGTATTTATCTTAGCCTGAACTTCTCCTCCCCAAAACCCCTGCTCACACACAATTTTATATTTACTTCGGTTTTTACGATTTTCGGCAAAAAGGTTGTCTTCAGCCGCTGCCTGAAATTATGCAACAGAAGACATGTCCAAGCTCTTAACTTACTTTTTTGCATTGCTTCATTTTCAGCCGTTTTCGTGCGCCCTTCTACCTCCATCTACGCTGCTTACACTTTACATGTCGGTTATTCGAAAGTAATTAAAAGAAAATTTACAAATTTATCTTATTTGTTTCATATGCAATACGGCGCCTGTAATTGTTGTCCGTAAAATCCCGAAGAGCCGGGAAAATAAAGATGGCGCAGCTTCTTGGCATTAAGTTGTCCCAGCGCTGCGCTGAGGGGGAAAAACAACGTTGAATTTATGAGCGCAACCAAAAATGGCCGCTTGTCAGCTTGTTGGCTTATGAAAGAATCTAATTAGCGTAAATTTTTTTGAGCGCAAAGCATAATGTCTGAGAGGATTTAACGTAATAAAGTGGGGTTCAATAGTGATACTTGACAAATACGAAATAGTCTTATGGCATTTTTTTCCTAGCAATAGTAGTCTGAGTAGCAATAGGTGGTTCGAAACAGTAGCTATTGATCTATTCTGGGCCTTCGTTGCAGTCAATTTAGCTTAATCAATGCTAAACCCAAGTAGGTCCATAGTAGGGCTCTTAAAGTATTCGTATGAATTGAAAAACGATTATTTATTCGAATATTAACCAATTAATACTATGCGAATAGTCGTTTTAAGGGGTAGTAAGGTTAATTCGAGCGAAAAAAAAAAAGCATATTTTCAATGCAAAGTTCTCATAAACTTATATGCATAGAAAAAATCTGTGGATGTTGAACGCTTGCTCGTAGAATAGTCGACAAGGAATGGTCAACCGGATACTCGAAAATGAGCGGTTACGACTATTTGAAAACTGCAAAACGAATATTATTATTAGAATAATTCCCCATCCAGTTAATCCTGTTAGACTATTAGTCAAATACCAAGAGCTCTAGTCCAAAATAATGTTCGAAAAAAGCTACAAATAAGATTGTAGAAGGATGTAAGGGTCCTAATTATTGGAATACGTATTATGATTGGTTAAGATCCCATCCACAAAAAGAGCGATTAAGAACTTTTATTGATTTTAGATCAGTCATCGACTGCTTCATTCTGTCCAGAAGTTCAAGAACGAAGCTTTTACCTTTTTAGCAAAAAGCCTTACTACCATCTTCAAAATGAGATAGATACCTTAAACTTCGACCAAAATTATCTCTCCCGTTCCCACAACAGTCGGGTCTACGTAACCGGAACGGAGGTGGGTTTTTTTGACCACCCAGGGGCTGTCAACTCGGCAGAATTCCGACGCTACAACAACAACCAAAATTTTCTACAATTTCTTCAACGAATTAATTTTTTTACTAACAACCAGCGCATGCTTCATTTTTCGTAGCGGACATTTGAATTTTGGGGAAGTAAAACGAGAGACCGGACTTAACTGAACAACTGAAGCTTTTTCTTCTGAAAATTTCGAAATATTTATTGAAAGAGGCAACCTTATTAGCTAGCGAGTAGTAGAAGCTTCTTAAACTTTGCAGTACTGTTCGAAGCGCCGAGGTGAGAATACTTTCATTTTACATTGAAGCTCAACTGACTGCTCGGAGAGAAATGTTTACTACCAAGAATTAATTTCCTTTAGTATTTTAATTAAATTGTTGAGATATGGAAGCGATATATTGATAGACATAGAGAGGGAGAGATATAAAAAGAGAGAGTAAAGCAGCGATAAAAAGGAAAAAAAGAGAAAACGTGAGAGAGAAAGGCTGAGAAATCGTTTTCAAGATTTGTGTTTGAAAAATCATAAAGGAACTTGGCTCTGACATCTTTTAAAGTAAACTCTAAATTTAAACGAAATAGGGAATTAATTAAGGGTTACACGGGGTTTCAAAAAAATCGAATTTTTATTGTCTTATTGTAAATTCTACAACTCCTCTAAAACATTGTTCTAAATTTTCAAGTTTATTCGAGTAATAGTTTCGTAGATATAGTCATGAGAACTTGTGCGCTCGGGGTTAGCTAGACTGAGAGCGCCGTCTTTAAATGCGTTTTCTTGGAACTGTGTTTCTGAAGTAGCTCGCAAGATTTCTCGGGAACAACTCAACCGATCTTCATGAAATTTTACACAGGTCTTTCAGATATAATTCTTAAAGAATTGAGCGAAGGATGTCGCAAGGGCTGAGTTTAAAATATTTTTTTTTCACAAATTTCAGAATTTCTTTGTTAGTAGTGTATGTTTGTAACAATAAAAAAAATTATAAAATATTTAGTTTTTTATATGAGAAAAAAATTGTTGAATAAAGTCTGCTTTTAACCCGAAAAATCCCGTATAACCCCTTAACACATTTCAGAGAAGAGAGCATACAGTTTGTTAAGGAAACGATAAACCAAAATTGTATTAAGCTTCGAATTTCTTTCACATAGTTTCCGGTTCTGGACCCAACGAAACAACAACATTTGTTCTCGGGCGAAACTAAAAACTATTTTGAAGCGAAAGACAAATAGAAGCTCAAAACAAGCAAAAATATTAATTTCGACTGTACTGAAGCTGTAATGCCCTTTACGGGCACATTTCTTTAAGCACAAAGGGTATAAAAATTATTTTATTCTGAATTTAATCGGTCGGTTTATACGGCAGCTACATACTACATTAGTTTTCCATGCAAGGACAGTTCCGACAAATAAGCAGTCTCTTTGGGAGGACGCTAATCCTCTAATCATGCTGATCATTTTCTTTACTTTCTACGCTTCCTTCTAGGATTTTTGAACGTCGTAGCAAATTTAATATATCCTGTACAAGGTACAAAAAGCTGAGAAAACGGTATGATCGGAGCATAGCTTCAATGACAACTACGGTGAATAATAATGGATGTTTGGCTATCCGAAACTAATACATATAATTACAGAATATTAAACGTACACCTTACTCGTATTACTCATTAAGAATATTTACAGAATGGAAAAATTTAGGACTATAATAATCGATTAGAGAACAGGCAATAAATTCGTAAAGCGCTTAATCAAAACATATAAAGAGTAATTAAAATAAAAAAGTAATCAAAAGAAAACGGAAAATTTTTAATACCCCCACGAAGAGACAAAGAAATGTAAAGACCAGCAAGCGAGAACGCCAATAATTATTCTACAATCTCTTCGCTACGCATGCTACACTCAACTCTCACTCACTGATATACACATACATATATCTATGTATATATAAAGTACAACGGTAGATATATTAAAAACACGCTGGGGTCAATTCGAATGCAGCAAACATAATTAAATGCTAATAAAAATGTGCAGATGAGCGGATTTTTACGAATAATAAAAATGCGAGGAATTAATGGCGAACGATGGGACAGGACAGTGTGAGATATTGGCACAGCACAGCGAGATATCGATGGAAATGAATGAATGAAGTTTGCCGGGAGGGAAAGGAGGAAAACTGTATAAAAATGCTGAAATATAAAATGAAGCAAAAACGAAATAAAAGTAACAAAAACAAATAAAGTAGGAAAAGCGAGGGAAGAGAGGGGGAGTGTTCGAGGGAAATTGAACAACAGGATAACATTCATTTCAAGATATTTACCAATCGAAAATTGTGTAACGATAATTAATAGAAACTGCGCGGCGAATAAATAATGAGCGTGCGGCAAGTGTGGTGGGGTAAACCGAAAATGTCGAAGAGGAAGTGGTGAAGGTGGGTAAGTTGAAAAATTCAGGGGAGTCAATACTAATAAATGCTGAGCTGACACAAGAAAAGCTGCGCGTTGGTGTGAAGCACATCTCTTGGTTTGTTTTGGGGTAACTTTTCGGTATTTTTTCAGCAATTTTGCCATTATAATTTTTCTTTGCATTTTTTATTACTTTCCAATGTTATCCATTGTTTCAATATTGTTTGCAGTTGTTGTGCGCCACCACACCTCTGCTGATTTTGAATTTTAATGAAAGAAATGGCATTCAATGTGAATCACCCTCGCAGGAAGTAGCGCTGTGCCGAATAGCCGTACACGAGGCTAATAAAAATTAACATTAATCGCGGCAAACGACTAACGTGCACAGCGGGGGTTTCGCATTTCGTATAGAGCTTATTGACCTCGGGGGATCGGGGGGTTAGGTGGTAATGTTGTACAAAACATTAATGCGAAATCTGGCGTGGAGGTAAAGGTTAACTTATATCGTGGAAAATTGAGATGAATGGGCGCAAGTAGTTTCAAATAAAGAGTGGTCAATAATTGAGGGGTAATCGGGATTTATTTCAGAAGAAACCTGTCTCAAGTTATATAAAACATATGATTGAAAGTGAGATATGAACAAGCTTTTCCAGGTAGATTAGCATGAACCATAGCTTTTACTATAGGTTCGTTTAGAATTTAGGTCTGCCTGTAGGATCTAACTTGAAGAATGCTATAAAAGTGGAAAGAGAAGTGGGACTCATTTGCGGACAAAAAGAGAGGCCAAAATGTGTGAGTACGAAGAGCTTGACAAGCTAGCCGGCAGGTGTAATGAATTTGTCGAAAATTTGCGTCAAGTGAGTCGTCCAACCAGCTCGGTTAATGAGGCTAGCATCAAAGTTAAAGAAACAGTGTCAAATTGGCATCAGAGACATAGCTGCGGATCTCAACATCTTTTGTGGATCGACTCAACGCATTTTTGTTAAAGTTTCGGACGTGAAGAGTATCAACAGACGCGTACAAAAGGACCTGAAGTTTAGCAAAAACGACGTAGAGTAGAAGTCGCAAAAGAGTTGATTATTAAACTGGCTGGGGACCATATATTCATCAATCACATCATTATGATGCGCCAAAAATTAACCGAAACCGAAAAAATTAGAATTTGCGGAAGGCCCTAAGGACTCTCTAACCGAGGCTTATAACAAGTGTACGGAAAATTGGATTAAACATTAAGATATTTGTATTAGCTTAAAAGGAGCCTATTTCTTGAAGGCAATAATAAAAATGGCATAAAAAACCTAAAACTTTAATTTTTTTTCAGTCTGAGTCAAATTTGATCACATGGTATGTGGAAGTTTTTTTTTTAATATTTAATGCTAATTTGCGAAAACAATAATAAAAACTTGTATTAAAACACATAAAAATGTATTTTTTGTCAGTCTGAGTCAAATTTGACCATATGGTATGTGGAAGTTTTTTGAATATTTAAGGCTATTTTGAGAAGGCAATAATAAAAATGTCTACGAAAATTACTAAAAATGTAATTTTTGCCAGTCCGAGTCCAATTTGATCATATGGTGTGTGGAAGTTTTTGAGTATTTAATGCTATTTTGAGAAGGCAATGATGAAAATCTTTATTGAAATACCTAAAAATGTAGTTTTCGTCAGTCCGAGTCAAATTTGATCGTATGATATGTGAAAATTTTTTATGTATTTTACGCTATTTTGAGAAAGCAATAAAAAAATGTGTTAAAAAAAATACCTAAAAATGTAGTTGTTGACAGTCCGGGTCAAATTTGATCTCATGAAGTTTTGTTTATATTTAATGTTATTATGAGAAGTCAATGATAAAAATGTCTATTAAAATAACTAAAAATGTAAATTTTGTCAGTCCGAGTCAAATTTGATCACATGGTATATAGGAGTTTTTAAGGATTGGTATTACAATTTAACACTCCTTTTACATATAATAATAGCAGTAGTGTACATATAGAACATATAGAAATATACACAAATCTGCTTATAAAACTACTCAACCACCCAAAGAAGCATTCGCAAAGGCAATGCCAACGAAAATTTATGGCAGGAAGGCGTTGCGTTATACATAGTGTGAACGATGCATAAGAATTTTAACAAGAAAAATATGTAAATTGCGTTGTAATAAAAATTCTTACTCACCCTTAGCATGAACATTTTTCGTGAGCGTTTTTTTCTTTTCCTTCCTTTCATTCGCTGCTATCGAAGTGCTTACGGCGCACGTTGCACGCACACACTGCCGGCTGATGCATTTATCTGCAAAATATAAATTTTATGAAACATCACGACACACAAAACGAAATACAACAACAAAAAATATAAATTACAAAAAACAGTTGCAGAAAGTAAAATATATGAAAAGAGCGAAGAAATATTAAAAGAAGGAAGAAAGAACGCAGCGTGAAAATTAAAAACAGCAAAGCAACAACAAAATAATGCCAAACAAGTTATGTATATCGCTGCAGGACATTATTTTAAATACTAATCCGCAACAGTTTTCATTTACAATTTTGAAGTCAACACGCCAACAACAACAACAGCGCATATTTTGTTGCACAAAAACAAAGAAAAAATGTGAAAGAAGCGAAAAGAAATGAAAACGCTTCATTGGCGGCGCGCAAAAGCCTACAAATGCTTATAAATATATATACACATGCATATACATGAAAATAAAAATACATAAAAACACACACACATACACTAGTACATGCGTAGAGGCGCAAAACAAGCCCAAGGATATCTTTATATTGTTATTTCCACACAATCTGCATGCTCTGCAGCGCCAGTGTGAGAATAGAAAACAAAATGGAAGAAAAAACAGGCAAAGCGCCAGAAAGTATGCTACGCTTAACGCGCTTGGTATGAATTTCTTTTATTCTCATGAAATTGTGGCGGCGGAAAAAAATGTTTGCTGCTACGGCATGAATATACAAAGCTATATTCGTAGATATATACATACCTATCTATGTGTAAATATGTATATCTACTATATATATTTATATATGTCTTTGTATATTTATGTAAATATGTAACCAAGTGCCGTGATATGCAAATACTAGCGCTTTTACATAAATTCAGATGTTATCCTAAATAGCATAGAACAGCACAAGCTAACATAGCACGAAATAGCATAATATGGCATAACACAGCGCGTGGAGTGTTAGCCCCGTAAATGTGCCGCGGGTAGGCCGATTTTTAAGGGGGCTTTATTAAAAAAATAAACTTTCTAAATGAGAAAAAATAAACGTACATGTCACTACACACGGTAAAAGAAAGCGAGAAAGAAACCAACATGCCTAAGTAAAAATAAAAGCAGCAAATGAGCGGCGCTTAAGGAAAATGGAAAAATTTTGCAGATGACAGCAAACAACATGGAAACAAACACGCACAATGGCATATCAGTGAAAAAAAATATTTACAGATGACAACGGAAAATGAGACCAGATAGCACGGCATATAAATATTCGAAATACTTTTGATGGCTTCTATTAGGGTGGGTAAAAAGCTCGCTAGATATTTCTATAAATTTGTGAGATTTCCTATTAATATTTAGACTTATATTTTGCAATGCTAAGAGGGCCCGCAACCACAATTCATTTGCAGTCTTTGGAGTTATATCTTCGACAGAAATTTTCATTTTTTAAAATGGAATTAAAATATTTGGGCATGGTGGGGCTAGTCGAGCAGTTTGACACCTCTATTCCAAAAAAAATATTTTCTTTTCCACTTCCGAGATCGATTATATCCGGACTTCGAAGATGTGAGTCTTCCAGAAGATCAATATTATCAGTGACACGCATTAAACCATCGTTCCGTCGAAGTACACCCAACTCAATTCAACGAAAACATCCCTAAGCCATCAGTGAGCTAACCCCAAACTTCATTATTTGGCATATGTTGCGATCCTTTACACCAACCTGTTTTTCAATTCATGCCCCTGAGAGCCCAGCTGATCATAAGCATATAATTTTGGTTTTATCGGACAAATTAACTTAGTTCCAATCATCGATGGTGAAATAATGACACGTCGACATTTTCGGTACTTATCAATTTAGAACAGTTTTTCACCATCGCTCTTGAAGGTGATCATTTATATACATACTTAATAAGGCCTTCGACTTCTCCTTCTGGATGTTACAAATTTCGTTGCAAACTCAATATAAAAAGCTAATAAGTTCTAGGTTTAAAAATTAAACTATTAGTAAAAATCAACCTAACAAATTTTTAATAATAAAATCAACACTGAAAATCCAACCTTAACGATGCCAACAATTAGGCGCATTATCTTACAATAGCCAAGTCACACACCTATTCAATAGCTTTAAGACTTTAAAGAAGTACTGAACCATATGTGATGATGCTCAATCCGTCAATAAAAATAAGGAATTGATGCTTGAGAATTGACAATTAACAACTAGAGATTTAACTGGCCTTGGTGGAGTATCGGAAGGATCAGTAAAAACCATTTTGAAAGATCATTTGGGTCTAAGAAAAGTAGAGACACGATCGGTTCCAAAGCACTCATTTTTTTCGAAAAACATCGTCGCGTTAACGTCTGTAAAACAATGCTTTTCGACTACCAGAATGTCCTGAAACGTATTATTACTGGCGATAAGTCTTTAATCTATGCTAACGACCCGGAAACAGTCGACCAATCAGCCGACTATCGTGGCAAGGGTAAGCCAAAGCAGAAAAAACTACGTCAAAGCAGGTCAAGAGTACTAATAATCTCAATAAATTTGCGAGTTTCTTGAGCAAATAAGGTCTAGACAGTACATTAGATATTTAACTTTTACCTATCCAGCATAATATATACAACCCTAATACAAGAAGCATATCTTGTTTGAATTTTTCCTGCCATTGCCACTTCGTCACGCAGTCTAACGGAATTTACATACAAACATAATTGTTTTTTTGGTCTTAAGCTTTTTATTTAATGAAAAAATTATAAACGCTTAATTGCATTTACGCAATGCGGACATATTTCTAGTAAATACTTGGCACTCTGTTTCCTTTAGATTTCTTTTTTTTTACTTCGGCATTATTTTAAATTACTATTGCTAAGATTCTTATTTGTTACTTTGACGGAGTATGTTAAGCCCTTATTACAATTACGTTGGGTAATTTAATTTAATTATTTTTCCAAATTTTTAAATGAAATTTTTACTAGAATGGAAAGATTTAGCACGAAATCTGGTGGCAGTTCTTTTTATTCAGTTTATTAAAACAAATGAAAAAAAAATGGAAAGACGTGAATTAAGATTTGGTATATTTCAGGAAGACATAACTTAACGAATCCAAGGGTTGGGTGAAGTTGTGCACCATTCACACAATAGTCCAGTCTACGTAACCGGAACAGGAGTCAATTTTTTCAGATAAGAACTTTTCAATTCGTTGAAAAAACTTTTTCATGTCTGAAATCTGGATACTTGAAGGTTTTTCTTATCGAAAAAGAAACCATTTAAGTTTTGAGACGAGACGAAATAAATAGAATAGAATTGAGTAACAAAACCCTGACAAATCGAATCGAAAGCAAAAACCTAAGAGAGACCGAATCACTTAGAAGTATGGCATGTTTCAGAAGAACTCCAGCACATTTTCTTCTTCTTTAGTACTACAACCGTGGATCGGTCTGGGCTGAGAACACGAAATTTCGCCAGTAGCCACTATCCTTTGCAATGTTACGCAGATTTTGCATCCCCAGTGCAAACAAGTCGGTACATGGTCCTTCCATTGGATACGTGCTGGAGAGTCATCATCCATACGAACAGCATGGCCTAGCCAGCGCATTCATTCAATCCTTTCTCGCTAAACTGTATCGGAGGATGGAGCCATGTATACATAGAAGTTCACGCAAGTGAGGAAAGTTCTCTGATCGCCATTCACTTGGGAGTGGCCAGAAACGATTCTTTTACATATGACTCAAGCAGCTCATGACTTTCGGTCTTCGACCCAGTATCTTCTGGGTAGCCAAAAATCATCCGTTTGAAGGCGAGCTAGCGTGAGAAAGCGAAACATCCCATCTCAGGGTTCTGCGCTGAGTTTGGGACCCCTTTTTAATACCGCTGTCGATGGAATGATGAGATATACGAGATATATGACGACATTAACATAGTTCAGCGAATTAAGAGAAACGGCTACGCTGGCTAGGTCATGTCGGCGGAATAGATGAAGACTCCGGTCCTGCGTATTCAACGCAGTGCCCGCCGAGGGAAGAAGAGGAAGAGGAAAACCTAAACTCTTTTGGAAAGGATAGGTGGAGAAAGTGGCTAAAAAGGGTGATATGAACCAATTTCTTCATGGTAAAGATAAGAGTAAGCCCATTCTTATGCTAACAACTGCTTACTTCAAAAAATATGCTAGTCCTTCACAATTCGACTGTGGATTTAACAGTGATACACGGTGATTTCTGCTTCCCCTTCACATTTTTCTTTGCAACTTAATCGTATTCAAAGTCGAATGTACAACAATTACAAATATATTTAGTTATACACACACACACATACAAATAAATAGAATACAACGGTGAGCACTTGACTGCGTGGGCATTCAAACTGTTGGTGCGCCTGCCGCCTGCAGAAGCGATTGTAAATTTCCAAATAAAACTGACCACAACGCAGCACAACAAACAGAAACACAAAAACAACAACAGAATAAAATAGAAACATATGTTTGTATGTAAATAAGCTTAACTATAAATATACATACATACATGTATACACACATGTGCATTTGTATATATGAATTTCAAAACAAGAATCGGTATCGAGCACTCTCGCTACGGCGAAAAAGTATGAGCATGTTTTAGCTCCAATCGCTCCATAAATATGTATGCTCGCATTTACATACCAACATGGGTATGCATATTCGTGTGTATGTGTTTGTATGTTGTGCCTGTGTGCAGATTCTTTCGAACTCGCCATCACGAAATCCCTTTTGATTCCTAGCTTTGTAAAGGGTGATTTTTTAAGAGCTTGATAACTTTTTTTTTAAAAAAAAACGCATAAAATTTGCAAAATCTCATCGGTTCTTTATTTGAAACGTTAGATTGGTTCATGACATTTACTTTTTGAAGATAATTTCATTTAAATGTTGACCGCGGCTGCGTCTTAGGTGGTCCATTCGGAAAGTCCAATTTTGGGCAACTTTTTCGAGCATTTCGGCCGGAATAGCCCGAATTTCTTCGGAAATGTTGTCTTCCAAAGCTGGAATAGTTGCTGGCTTATTTCTGTAGACTTTAGACTTGACGTAGCCCCACAAAAAATAGTCTAAAGGCGTTAAATCGCATGATCTTGGTGGCCAACTTACGGGTCCATTTCTTGAGATGAATTGTTGTCCGAAGTTTTCCCTCAAAATGGCCATAGAATCGCGAGCTGTGTGGCATGTAGCGCCATCTTGTTGAAACCACATGTCAACCAAGTTCAGTTCTTCCATTTTTGGCAACAAAAAGTTTGTTAGCATCGAACGATAGCGATCGCCATTCACCGTAACGTTGCGTCCAACAGCATCTTTGAAAAAATACGGTCCAATGATTCCACCAGCGTACAAACCACACCAAACAGTGCATTTTTCGGGATGCATGGGCAGTTCTTGAACGGCTTCTGGTTGCTCTTCACCCCAAATGCGGCAATTTTGCTTATTTACGTAGCCATTCAACCAGAAATGAGCCTCATCGCTGAACAAAATTTGTCGATAAAAAATTTTCGAACCGAACACTGATTTTGGTAATAAAATTCAATGATTTGCAAGCGTTGCTCGTTAGTAAGTCTATTCATGATGAAATGTCAAAGCATACTGAGCATCTTTCTCTTTGACACCATGTCTGAAATCCCACGTGATCTGTCAAATACTAATGCATGAAAATCCTAACCTCAAAAAAATCACCCGTTAGAAAAGCTACAAAATAAGCGTTTACCAAAAACGGCACAACAAAACTAACAAAGTCAACAACAGCAACAACAACAACATTAGCGAAAAATACCAAGTATTAAAACGCACTTTATTGCCAAATCTAAATGGGAGCACTCACACCACACACACTCATTTACATATCTATATGCGTTTGTTTTCGTTTCTGCTGGCGCACAGTGGGACAATTTCATGGAAACATTTGAAGAAAAAATATCAATAGTCAATCTTTCCTTTCTAAAAAAAGGCAATAATGTTGAAATCTTGGGTAGTCGAAAAAGTATTTTCGTATTTTGTCAATAGATGTCGTTGCAGACGTACATCTCCTGTGCTACCAGTCACATTACGTCATACCATATAGTGTTGGAAAGGTGAGATTTTAAGCTTCATTTAACCAAAAACAAATTAAATTCGGGGAAGTTGAAAAAAAGTTACAGCTCGTGTGGCAATGGTTCGCTCGCTTCCGTTCTGGAAATTTCGATGTGAAAGATGCACCTCGCTCAGGTCGGTCTATCGTTGAAAAAATCGATGAAATTATGGAACAGATTGACCAGTGCCGCCACATAAGCAACTATGACAGCGTTAAGGAACTTCACATTCATCATCAAACAGTTTTCAACCATTTAAAAAAATGGCTACAAATAGAAGCTCGATGTTTGAGTACCACATGAATTGTCTGTAAAAAATTTAATGAACCGAATTAACATCTGCTATTCTTTGCCTAAACGAAATGAAATCGAACTATTTCTGAGGTTAGTGGAAACAAGAGACGAAAAGTGGTTCAAATACGACAATAATGTCCGAAAAAGGTTATGGTCCAAGCGTTGTGAAACTCAACAAATGGTCGCACAGCCAGGATTGACGCCTCGAAAGATTATGCTGTTTTGTGGGATTATAAAGGATTCATCCACTATGAGCTGCTCTAGCCTGATCGAACGGTTGATTCTACATTTTACTGCCAACAACTGATGAGATTAAAGCAAGTAATCAACAAAAATGGCCAGAACAAATCAACAGAAAGGACTTCGTCTTCCATCAGGGCAGCGGTAGACCACAAACATCTTTGATGGCTCGGCAAAAACTGGGAGAGCTTGGCTAGGAAGTTTTGATGCATCCACCATATCACTCTGACCTTGCATCATCAGACTACCATTTTTTTCCATCAATTCAGAACTACCTTTATGGAGTAAAGTTGACTTCAAGGGAAGCCTTTGAAAATTATTTATCGCAGTTTTTCGCCGAGAAACAAGAATAGTTTTACACTCATGGAATAATGTCTCTAGCGGAAAAATGGCAAAAAAATCGTCAACCAAAATGGTACATATTTGGTGCATTAAAGTTCATTATAAATAAAAATAATAATTTGAAGTTTGATGAGAAATACGAAAGGCCAATAATTTAATGTGATTCTAAGTATGCTTAAATGAAACGTTGATAAGAGGATCGAAATGTGGAATTAAAAATAAATTTCATATTACATAAAGCAATATTTTAAGAAATAGTTTTTTGTATTGTATAACCCCGGATAAGACGTCAAAAATTCAGCCTTTTCAGAGTGTTGGCTTTTAAGAGGTCTTTTAAAGATAGTTGGAACTACGTAGTGAAACGAAATCGAACTTATATCTTACTTGGGGCTACTGCTATGTAGATCAGTATTTTCCAAAAATACTTTGTCAAGTGATATGACAACAAAAACAGTTGCCTAATAGGGTGTTCGATGCGAAAACTATAGATTTTTGCTCATTTGTAATATCAAAAAAAAAAATCTTAAATAAATGTGCCCAGGCTCGTTATATGTATGAATATATGTATAGTTAAGTAGGTAGAGTTATTATCTGGCGACGCATCTAACCTTTAGGAGGCCCATTGTGATATTACCGGGACTAAAGCCCCACACTCTATTGTTAGCTCTTTGAACTATGACTGAAGTTCATCAGTACATGTAGCTTTATATTTGCAACTCATGAATATAAGAATCAGCACAAGTTGTGCGAACCTCATCTTTGAAGCGTTAAAATGAACTTAAAAATGGCGAGTGGATTAGGAAAATCGAGGCTACGAATGTTCATTATTATAGATTTAGACATAAGTTTGATTAAAATTAAAAAAGACAGCACCTTAGTGCACAAAATTGAAACTAAAATCCCGCTTTTGCCAAACTAAGCACACTGTGCCCACAGCAGCGCCTAAATGTACGCTTTGATATGAATGTCTGCCCACACAACGCTTATTTATGCGAGAACACATTCATTTTTGGACATTTGTAATTGCGTGTGTAAGTGTTTTTTGAAGTTATAAACACATATGAAGCGATAAGTGCAGTTTGCTGTGTGTGTTTGTATGCGTGCGCAAGTGTGTGACGCCGTAAAGTAGACTAGCATTTATAATGCATAATATTTGCATGCGAAGCTTTTACAACAATTTTGAATTTAGATTTCAGATAAGCGAACAGCAACAAACACCACAACAACAACAAGAGTAGATTGTAGCAAACAACAACAATAACAATAATGGAATGGAACTAGTAAAATAAACAACATTTTTTGAATGCCAACACACACGTAGAGGGAGTGATGGAGGGGGGAGTGAAAATTTCCAGTGAGCATTGAAAGCTCCACAAACACGGCATAGAGCGCTGTTAGTTGAACGCTTGGCTGCTTGTTTCGTTCGTGGAGCGGCATTAGCCGCCTGTGGCCCAACTAGGCGTATGAGCAACATTTTTATGATCATTTTTATTTCTATAACACATTTAGTGTTAAGTATTGGCAAGTGGGGGCGAATGTGGGGCTATTAATGTGAGGGAGTGTGTGTGTATGAGTGCGTGAATGTAAAATGTAATTTTTGGCTGGCGTATGTATGTGTGGATATGTTTTATTTGTGCCCGCAAATGACTACACGCACACATACGAACAACAACACTCATCACAAACATAGAAATAACACACATACGTAGAAACACCACACATATATTGAAATACCACACATGCATAGAAATAAATACCCAATAAAATATTCTCATTGTGCCGACAAGGCAATTTGGGTACTACTTTATAGTCGAGCTCGTGTTTTTTTTTGGCATGTTTGCACACATTGCTACAAACAAGCCTACTTTTTGGGGCATTGTAGCCACTCGCACCTCCCTCATCCCTGAATTATTTCTTTAAACTTCCACAATCTGCCATTCTGGGCTTTGCTTTGCTTTTATTGGTGTGCGCTTATAAATGCGACGTATTAGTTTATGGGTCTTGCGGGGGCGGGGCGGCGTGTGCATTAATTTGAGCCAACATTAGTATTTTATTTGGTGTTGTTGTTGTTTTTATTGTTCGAATAATTTAAATTAGTAGGCATTTAGGTAATTACGTTGCCATACACATTACACGAACACATACATACGCACAAAGACACTTACATGACCAAACATATACAAATATATTCATGCATATCAGCGTGTGTGTGTGTAGCTTGTTTGCGTGTGTATGGGATTAGTGGGTAAAGTAGATTTTTATCGTTCACCCAAAGTGTGGTTTTAGGCGCACAAACAAATGCTCTTATTTGCATGCGTAGACTTACATCGATTCGACAAAATACATATATACACACAAACATACATATATACTATTTAAAGTCGGTTAGTTGCTGTTATCCCTTGGCAGACTTGTGGCCGAACTGATTTGGTCCCGTTTGGTTGTTTTCTTGTTTTTATTTTCATGCGTAGCATGAGCGGCGGATTAGTAATTACCTAATGAGTTGCAATTTGCGCCGAAAAATATGCAATGCAAATTAAATGTTATTCGAGATGAAAATTTTTCAAAACAAAGCGTTTGCATTGGAATTGAAGAATATAACAAAACTAATTTCTGCGAAATGATATGATTATGTGGAACACCAAAGAGGGGAGGATATTGAAACAAGTAAGGAAGGGCTAAGTTCGGGTGTCACCGAACATTTTATACTCTCGCGTGATAAAGTGATAATCGAGATTTCATTATCCGTCATTTACATATTTTTTTATTTTGCTGTAAAGATTAGGCAGTGACGATTAGACAAACAATACCTCGAGATATGGTTTTTTGTTCGACGCCACGCCATTTTCAATTTTAAAAAAAGTCAGATCAGCTTCCTTCTGGACTTCTGTAAAAATTAGTGTTTTCTGGCGTTTTGTTAGTCGGTTAAACGCACTTTTCCGAGGATTTTCAACATAACCTTGTATGGGATATAGAAACTTAAGGCCTCAACCGATTTTTTTCCATTTTTGACTGTATATGGAAATGCCTGAACATTTCACGACTATACTAAGTTTGGTTTAAGGAAATTTACTAAAGTGGTTTAACTCGAGATATGTACAAAACTTAGTAGGGGCGGTGTCTACGCCACTTTTCCAAGAAAAATTACTCAACTAAAGAATAAACCTCACTATTTCGATCCTTTGTTTTTTTTAAAATCTTTATTTATGGCTTCGAGTTGAATGTCATTTATGAAAAGGGTTTCAAAAGTATATATTTTGTTATATATATCTTCGAACTTAATATGGAGCCAAGAAATACGTGTACACGTTTCATCATGTATCTCTTTCTGGACAGCTTTCACGGGCGGACGACGGACAGACAGTGATTTCAAGGTGCAATCGTCACATTTCCTTAGGAAAGTATATATTGTTTAGCATAACATCACTCAGAACGTTTTCGGCCATTTAATAGTGAATTTGTGATTTACAAAACTAGGGAATACTCTCCTTAGCAATTTGTTGCGAGAGTATAAAAAAAATGGTTTAGGACTCGTGAACATTTTCGTGCGATCATTTTTCACATCTTTCCCAAATTCTATTAGCAAGAAGATAGTGAATCGATTGAAAACTAATGAAACGTAATGGCTAATTCGCTAGACAACACTATCCTAAAGCATCTGTGAAAAACTGTACAAAACGAATTCAATCGTGCGACGCTCTGAAAGTTAAAAATTCCGTGATGGATCGAGAGTTTCCGAAAATTCGCAAATATATTTCAGACAAACATCGCATGTCGTACGTTTGAACTGATAATGCAAGCAATATACTAATTCATAGAGGAAATTTACTAATGCTGATAATGAAGATAGTAAATAAAAACCGTTCGAAATTCAGTAGAGGCAACAAGTTTGTATAAAGTTGACATATGGAACTGATTTATAGTTCCAAATTGTGTCCGTTAAAAAAGGTTGTTCTCGTGGAGTAGCCTCGAGCACATTTGACTCTAGCTGGCAGAAAAAAGTTTTCTACTCGCTGGATTGTGTCAAAAATGAACGAAAATATATCGATCGCGGTACTTCAATTCGAATAGGCACTTTTATATGATCGTCACTAAAGGTAACGAATCATTTGGAAACTCTATGCGTATGACGCCAATCAGCGTAAAACATCAATCGACCGTGTGGATCTTCGGCAAGACGTAACCAAATCCAACGAGAAGAAAAAACTAACGATAATCCTAATATTTCTTTCTTTCTTCCTATTCAAACTCAGTTGAAGTCTTAAGGATCAAAAGGGTTTCAAAAAGTGTATATTTATTTTATATATTTTAGTTGTCTTGTTTAGTTCCTTCCACAACATCTTTAGAATAATGTCCTAAGTTTTCAAGTTAATCCGAGTAATAGTTTTTAAGATACAGTCGTGAAAAGTTGCGCCCGAAGTCAGCTGCGTTTTCAAAGTCGATTGCCGAAATTTCACGCAAACTACTCACTGATCTAAATAAAATTTTACACAGTTTTTTGAAACACAATTTCCAGGGCATAGAACAAGAAGTTTTTATGTTCAACTATTAAAAAAATCTGCCAAAAAATTACAAAACTTACTTCGTTTTTCCTCTTAAGACTACTTAGTTTATGATCCTAACTAAAACACATATTCTTAAATTCTTGCGACCTGTTGCTACAGCGTATAATAGTTTTGTTCACCTAACAGTGGTTTGTATCGCCTATCGGTATGACGAGAGGAATTGAAATCCGAATATCTGTTTGAGCAATTTGTAACTTGAGTAAAATTGAAGATGTTTTAATGAAATCTGGTACACATGTTCCTTGGCAAAAAATAAAGAAGAGTTCGAAGATGAGCGTAATTGAAGCATTGTCACGTCCACCGATCACCATTCATCGAAGGCGGATAAAGTGCCATAACTAAGCACTAAATTAAGATATAGAATTGTAATTTAATATTGAAGTACCAAACGGCATATGTGGGCTAAAATTTTTCAAAAAGTTGGCGTGGCCCCGCCCTCTAATTAGTATAGTGTACATATGTCTAAATCACGAAAGCTGCTACAAACAAAATTCGCCTAGAACAAACATAATAGAGTGAGATGATATGAGAGAACTTTAAAGGAGCCTGGATCAAAATCGACGATGGACGATCTTCTGACATTCATATGTATCATATGGGTGGAAATGAGCGAAATCGAAATACAACTACACCTACTTTCCATATAACACAATTTTAAAATCTATTTGAATTCTTTCACGTTCAACAGTGCCTTTGAAGTATGCTGAATATATGGACCCCAGTGTCTATAATTGTCTTTTTAGCAAAAATATTGGTTAATGTGATATATATGTATATAAAGTATAATTGACATTTAGAGAAAACACTTTCTTGATAATAGTATGCCTTAGTGTTAAAATGGGTACCATAACCATATAACTAATATAATGATTTTCGTACTTCTGGGTGACTTTATAGCGTATAGATCGTACGATATGTGAGTTATCTTATCTTCGTTAAGTGTAATATCTCAAAAATATTCTCTGAAAATTTTACGTTGATGAAAAGTATTTTCAAAATAAAAAGTACTTATGTATAATTGATAAAAAAAAATTTTATTTTAAAAATTATAGTAGTAGATAATGTTACTTTAAAGCTGCAGATAAAGTTGGACACACAAAGCGATAGTATCTGAGTATTATGAACGCTCAATTTTCAGAAATCCAGTTCCGAGAAAAATGTGCTAAACTACAGCAAATTCGACAGAGAAACACACTTTTTTCAGTATTCTACCAATTAAATCATATATTTAATGACTTTAAATTCAAATTTCTAAATAAAAAACTATGAACTCCAGTTCAGAGTCTAAGACACTCTTTCGTATTTAAAATAATTTCGACCTCTCAATAAAAATAATTGTCGTATTTTTTATACAAAATAAACCCTAACCTCAATTTATAGCTACCAAATCTGAAAACTCTGACGCTACTAATGCTATGCACTTTTAACTTTAATGTCAGTACGTAAATGAATGGTATATTCATAAAAAATGGAAGGGTATAACTAAATTGGCATTTATTCATTTGCAACTATTTACTTATTTTAGAGCCGCATTTTGCCCCAAAGTCATATCTAATTTATAGAGCACTCAGAAAACTGTTTAAAAATGTCGACGCAGTAATTTCCATGAGTGACATTATAATTTTAGATCAAATACAAATACAAAGAAGCTAACACATATACATACATACATGCAATAAGTAAGTGCGAGGCGGTGGGAGTGGGCTGCACAAAGAGTTAGAAAGCAATTTCATTGCGTTGAAAAATTTATAAAATCAACATTTTTGTGGGTGTATGAAAAATAAATGATATTTGAAAACTACTATCAATGCAACTGGACAATTACGCACACAAACAGAAACAGAAAAACGTAAAAAAAAAATAGTTTACACACAAAGTAACGCAGGTTAGCATACACACAGGCGCACTATTTTGTTTGAATGTGTGTATGTGTATACTATGTATGAAGTGACTTGACAGAGAACTCATATTTAATGCTGTTATTTCGCAAAATCTCCAACGAAAATGCCAACAGGGTGCCGCGTATACTCAATGTACGCTTATTTCACAGATGTATGCGTGTATGTGTGTATGTGTGTGGACGCAAAAATGCCACACTAAATTATTCTCAATCCAATTTGCCAATAAACAAATAAAATCTCAGCTCAATGCACATTTCACTAGTTAAGAGTCAAAAAATTGAAATTGTCGAAGCATACCTAAAGGCGCACAAAAGCAGAATTGCACAATGCAGTCGAATGAATGTATAAAACATAACATTTGATACACCTGTGTATGCTTGCAAGTGGTAAATATGTATGTGCGATGATTTTTGCATGTGCGTGTGAGAGTTTATTGCCTCTGTATGTGTGTGTGCTTTGCTAGCCTTTCTAACTCAATCAACAATTCGTGTTATTAAATATTAATGCCGCAAATTGCAAAATGCTACCCTTTCGTTATTTAGTCGGCGCTGCGACGCCCAATGGTCAGTGCAAACAACAGCAACAACAACTAACATTACTAGGAATATATAAGAATGTGTGCAAAAACAAACATGCTCGCTGCGTCAAACATAGAACTAGCTGCAGATAGACAGCAAATAAACACTACAACAACAACAAGAAAAACAATGTAAAATATATTGTATAAAAGCTTTTACAGCCCAAAACTCGCCCGAAACCCCAATGTGATGATAAAATGCTTCGAGCAAGTAATGAGGTGGGTGGCGGGGTTGTGTACGAGCAGAGCACTCAAAAACTTTTCACATAAGCAAATGTCCGGCATCATATTCGACCACTTATTGAGGGCTTCGATGCGTCTTCTGATAATCCTGGTGCCTTTCGAATAGTCAGGCACTCATTTTTTTGTTTCATGTGTGTTTGTATGCATGTAAATGTATTAGTACATAGCCATACAAACAAATTTATTGCATAAGTAAATCAGAAACTCAACTATAGCGCATAAATATTGCTCTTTGTTCTACAACTGTTAGTGGCATTTCGTTAGAAAAAGGTATATTCACAAAAGATGGTAGGCAACAGCAAGCGCAGGTGGCCAAAAAAGGCTTGGAATTGGAGGTATGAATCAACACTAGCTGAACATGCAGTTATTTATGTGTAAGATTACACTTTTTTACTTTATTTTTGTTTTATTTGATTTTTTAAGCCTACTTTTAGGGGTACAAGCACTGCTGATGTAATAAACTACTGCTTTTTTAGCTGTCAGCACTTACTGGTCATATGTCTTGTTGTTATGGTTGTTTATGGCTCAAACACATATGAAATAGTTATATTTTGTAAATAAAGAAAAAGCAATGTAAAAATAAGAATAAGGAATAGGTAAGTATATTACATAACCTTATTTGTGTTGATGTATTTTGCATATGAAATACGCCCGAATGGTCAACGGTCTGTTATTCTTTTAACATGTCATACAAATGTTGTTTTGGCTCAAAGTTATATACAGTGGCGCGTAGAAAAAATGCACAAAAATTTAACAAACACAGTTATATTGCAGTGTTTCTGTTACTGTTCAGTTACACATCACATATAGGTACACATATACACATGTAAGTAGAAACTTGAACAAGTTTCATGGAAAGCCCTAATCTCCTTTATAGGGAAATTTTTGTATTTAGGGATATTTTTTCAAAAATACCCTTTCTTATAAAAAGATTTTTTTTACTAAATCAAAAACTTCCCCCAGTCTCAGGGAAATAATTTGATTTAGGGATATTTTTCAACCAATATCCTTTCTTACATAGGAATATTTTATTAAAATTTTTTTAATTCTATCTAAAGGCAATGCTTTACAAAATCAAAAACTGCACCCAGTTTCAGGGAAATAATTTAATTTAGGAATATTTTCAACCAATATCCCTTCCTATATAGGGATATTTTATTCCATATTTTTTAACACCATCTGAAGGCAATGCTTTACAAAATCAAACCTTCACCCATTTTTCGGGAAATACTGTAATTTAGGGATATTTTTCAACAAATATCCTCTCTCATATAAGGATATTTTTTAACACCATCTGAAGGCAATGCTTTACAAAATCAAAAACTGCTCTCAGTCTCAGAGAAATAATTTCATTTAGGGATATTTTTCAATCAATATCCTTTCCTATGTAAGGATATTTTATTCGAAGACAATGCTTTACAAAATCAAAAACTTCACCCAGTTTCAGGGAAATCAGTTATTTTAGGGACATTATTAAATTAACACCCTTTTTTTATAGGGATATTTTATTAAACATCTTTAACATATATCTCAAGGCAAGGTTTTGCAAAAATCGCCCAGTCTTAGGAAAATCATATAATGTTGGAATATTTTTTCACCGAGATCGCTAACTAATTGAGAATATTTCTTTCAAAATATCATACTTTCAGTACTCAAACTAACGCAATATAATTATTTGCAAAATCAGAAACTTTATACGGAAATGATAAGTCAGAATATTTTTTATCCAAGACTCTACACTATTATGGGATATTTTATGCAATAAAATCCAAAGATTCAACCAGTCCTGAAAATAATAGGTTAATTTAGGGGTTTTTTATTTATTTTGAATATATCTTCAATATTCCTCACTTTCAGGCCTCAAATCGTCCAAAAATATCCCGTTAAAAATACCGCCTTATAAAAATCAAATAACTAAGAGAACTTTTTATTCACGATTCTACTTCTTACAGTCCAAATCATCCAAAGAAATTTCTTTAAAATTTCCAAGTTTCAAGGAAAACTAATAATTTACGAACCTTTATATGAAAAATTACTCAATCTCCAAATCATTCAAACAAAATTATTTGAAAAATACGCAGTCTCAAGGAAATTCAACAATTTAGAGAAGTTCAAGAAATATCCCGTTTCAATAAAATCGGGTAATGTTGGGATATTTCACCCAAGAAGGCTCGCTTTTAGTTACCAATTAATCCAAAAAAAATATCTAAAAAAATACCTATTCTCAAGAAAAATAGACTCTAGGGATATTTTGTATCCAAGATCTCTAAGGCTTTGGGGATATTGTTTATTTATATTCTAACAAGAACACGAATTTGCAGTTCTGATCTTCTATCTAATGACTTGATTAGTATGAAAGATCTGCCTATCCAGTCCTAGATTCAGATAAAGATCAGAAAACCCACGCCGCACAGTGGCATTTCGGCGGAAAAAATTGGATTTTTTCCACTTTCCATTTCAAAACTTTAATGATTCTGTTTTGTAAAGAAATATTTGGATAAGAAAAATTCAACAAGGGTTTTTATAAAAAGTGAAATTTTATAGTTAAAAAAACTAACAGAAGTCGACGGAAAGTTATTCAATAAAATCAGATTAAAATTATTGTCCAAATAAAGAATTTTTTTTGTGTGTAAGTTTATAGCTATGGCTTTTCTTTTATTTTTTAGTGAAAATATAGCACCTACTTGTTTATAAAAAAAAAAATTTATTGAAATTGGCAAAGTAAAGTAATTTTTATAATTTTTCAAAAATTATACTAAAAAATATCAACTTTTCATTTTTTGATGGAAAAAATTTTATGTGCTTTGCCTTGCTTAGCCATTTTACTATAAAAAAATGAAAGTTCCGAGTCTGTACTTTCAAGTAAAAAAAAAAAAAACAACCGCCAATTACCGTCCCTTTTAGTAACATCGATTTTAATTTCAAAAGTCACTTCCAATATTTCATACAAATGGTCAATAAGACAAAAAATGTAGTATACTTTCAGGCTCTCAGGAATTGAAGTAGAGCGAGGGGGAGAAAAACAAAAGCTTTTGAGGATTGTAGTGATCGCGCGAAACGGTATAAAGCTGCAGCCTTGGCGTCACAATTTCCACAACAACAACTTTCACTGGCAAGTGAAATTTTTAGAAAGGACAAAAACCCACAGGCCTATATTTATTCTTCAATTGTATTAGCATTAATAATTGATGCTGATTTAACAAAGATGCAATACAATACTATAAGAAATGTTTTGCAATCTGAAGGGTATAATATTCTTCCACCTTACAACAAGCTATCGACTGAAAAAGAAAAATGCTATCCAGAAAACATTAATGTAGCGGACTTCAACAGACTTCTTATAACTTCGGATCCTTACATAAGTAGCTTAAGGCGTCATTCGAACAAAATTTCCTTAGAACTAGATCCCATTGTTAAAGATATGGTGCTTGCATAATATTACAAATAAAAACTAACACAATTTTTCGCCTGTTACATATTCAATTAAAACATTGCATATTATATTGGATTTTTATCAAGGTAAAGGTATAAATAACGTCACTTTGCGTTTAAGTTTAATTTTTTTTTTATCAGGAGAACTCAATTAAGAAGTGTCCCGAATTTCAAGTCCCTAGGTCCAAAAATAAAAAATTTGGCAATTGCAGTTATATGGGAGGTGGGTGTGGCAGTGGGCGGTTTTCCAAGATTTTTTCAAAATTTCTTAATTTAGTCCAGAGAAGTGTTTATGCAAAAGTTTCATTCTTGTACGACCACTCCTTCTATTTTTTTTCCAAGAAATGTATGGAGCGGTGCCCCTGTGCGCCGTTGAACTGCTGAGCTGAATGAATAAGAAAAAATTTTACAATATTTTATAGAGGCTTTCACATTTCGAGAGAAGATACTTGACAGTTCCGCTTATTCACTAATACTTTACAGAGGCTTTTACGTTTCGAGAGAAGATAGATACTCGAGTGTGATGGTTGTCTCAACTGAAACAATGCAAGGAACTAGATTTTTTCGTTAAGAAAAACCTTTTAAACTCCATAATAATATAGAAGGAACTATTAAAAGCAAAGAAAATCGGTTCTAACCATTTGTTCAAAAGTCTTAAGTAAAACTGAGTAAAGCTTTATATGGAGCAATGGAAATATTAGATTACTTCTTATTGCCTTCACTCTGAGTAGTTGGTGACATTTCTATACCAATTTCGGAGCAGATAGACCAATAATCTAAAATAGGTCTTACAAAACTGTTTTCTCAACTCCATTACGCGAGTCCTTCTCCCCATAAACCCACAAATTCTCCTCTCCACATTCCATGGAATCTTAGGGACATTACTCGCAACCATTCGTCTGGAAAAAACTACTGGTAAGCACAAAATTTTGGTATGCGAGGGTGAGAGGTCAGCAGTCTCGAGTTTCGTAAATGAAAACTTAAAAATCGTGGCTGTCCTAAACGTAAAACTTATAGAAATAGACCGCATCGCGAGTGTTGTAACTATGAAACATGTAAAGTCATGGCCCAACCTGCTTCACACAGCAACACTTTTGCGCACACTTGAATGTAACTAACGGTACTCGAATTTATAACCACACTTACACTTTTATGCGTATTTGATGTGGACCCATTTCAGCAAGTTTAAGTTGGTTCCACCACCGCCAACAGCAACAACAAACCGGCTACTCCACAAAGATACAACAAGTACAAGCATGTGAAAGGCGGCTGCAGGACAACCACTGTCCGCTAAATTTTGGCGGCGTCAGTGTCTGCGAATCATCGTCGGGGTCACTGTCATGTCCAACGAGCATACCGAAAAAAATCAATTTAATTTCACTTACATGTCTCTGAAGATGAAACAAGTGAGGCGGCAGTGTAAGTTGTCGCAAGGGGGAAGCGCATCAATAATATAAAACTAAAAGCAACACATTAGCCGCCGCAGGGTGAATAAGTAGTGGGGCACATAGAAAGTGTACACAGTGTCCGGCGGCGCAATCACATGAGAACGGCAAGTCATCTTATTGTCACTTGGCTGGCGGCCATTGTGTCCAGCTGTACATTTTTAACTTTTTACTCAGCGCAGCGGAAGCGAAAGAAAACTTTTTCAAGAACTAAAAGTTGTAGTTGATTTTTATGGGGGTTTCTTTTTAGTTCTTCATTTTTTCGATTCCCCAGTGACGTCCATTAAAGGTATATTTTACAGTTGTACAACATGCGTGTTTCTCTTGAACAGTTTGGGTTACCCATTCCACTTAAATTTTAGTTCATACATATGTTGTGTCAAAAAATGACAAAAAAAAATCGTTGGGTGAATTTTATGCCACTTCTGAAGTACATATTTTTCCACATTTTCTACAGGTTTCTAGTAAGTCTAGAAGTAAATAGTAATATGAAAACTAGCATGTGGCCAATTCGCATAGGAAAGATGAAGTTCACGTAAAGTGAGGAAAGTTCTCTGAGCGAGATTCACTAGGGAGTGGCTACAGCAACGATTCTTCTACATGTGGCTCAACCAGCTCACGACTTATGGTTTTAGACCAAGTAGATCCTCTGGGTAGCCTAAGAACATCCGTTTGAAGGCGAGCTAAAGTGATAAGGCGAAACATCACCTCCCCAGGGTTCTGCTACCAATGAAAAGGAAAACAACACCCCTAGGACGAGAAAACCCTCCTTTTAATGACAACCACTGCAAAACGAATACAATTTAAGGGAATAAACCAGGAATGTCCCTTAGTTGGGAAGGTGCCCGCTGCCTCAGCTGGTTGATTGTTCAAGTAAGAGTTTACGCTGACATCATAAAAGTCTAAAAGAAGTGCGATGGACGGGAACAAAACTGAGAGGAGTTAAGTCCTTGGTGGCTTTTCTACTACAACACCGTCGACAACAGCCCAAAAAATAAAAGGAAGGCGCACAAACCATCACAGTGTGGCCAAGTCATCCTGTGGGAGAGAGACTCTGACCGCCCGAGCCCCTGCCTCACTGCGGTGGATGATCGTTCATCCAGGCCAATCAATCCCGTATCACGAGCGACACGTTCTTCACCCATCATATCGCTGGATTTGTAGCAACTGTCCCCGACGGAAGGAGAAGGACGATTGTGACTAAGAGTGCTTCTATATGAGCACGTTGGACGGAGCACCATATGAGAACTGCCGGTCCGCCACGTATGTCAAAAAGCGTGTCTTAGCGACTTTAACACGGCCCAGGGCGGGCAAAATAAGGTGATCCGTCGCCCCACAACGTGGATTCACATACTGAAAACATCTTCAAAATAGGTTCAGGCTGATCCGACTTTGGCCTGGCTTACGAAATATGTGTTATATGTAGAACTATAGCTCAACCTTACCTCGCTGGGTCTTCCGAATTGAAAACCCACAATGAGAGAAGCTGCAATCACAATAGGCATCCGAACGACGTTTTCGATCCTAGACTTGCACTCCTGCTCTCTGAGAGCACTCATCTGCAACTTCGGTATAAGGAAGTTGTGAGACGGTATTTCA